>NC_089833.1:12887584-12935084 GCF_035046505.1 Tiliqua scincoides
ATCCTGAAATCAGTTGCCTGTGTGGACCTTTTGGTACACAGACTTGGTTGATCTAGTGTTGTCTATACTGCAGTGGTGTAGCTAAGGGGGGGCTGGAGGATCACTTGCCCCAGGTGCCATGCCTGGAGGGGTGTTAGGAGGTTCCTTCCTTTCTGAGGCCTTCTGAGACCTAGGGAGGCCGTGTATGGCCACCCCAAGCATTGGAAGGCCTTAGAAGGCCTGTGAGAAAACTTAGAAAGTCATTTCCCATTTTTGTCAAAAACTGGAAGCGCCTTTCTAAGGTCTCCTGCCAGCCTTCTGAGCCCCATCAAGGCTGTGCACAGCCTCCCCGACCCCCATAAGACCCGTTGGAGGCCTTAGAAAGCCACTTTTGGTTCTCGTGAAAACTGAGAGTTCCTTTCAAAGGCTTGGGGGTGTTAAAAATTTGTTCCCCCCATGTGCCTGATGGTGTAGCTATCCCACTGCTATGCTACCTGGTGAACACCCTGCAGGGTCTTGGTTGGAGCAGGGTTATTCCTCAGTCCTACCTAACCTACCAGGGATGGAACCTGGGGTCTTCTGAATGCAAAGTGCCTCCTCCGGCATTGAACTACAGCCCCACCTGCCCAGTACCAGCAGAAACTTCCTTCACACAAAGAGGTGACCCTCTCCACTTACTAAAGGTCTGCATAGCTGGATGGACACCCTTACACTGCTGACTCAGAGGCGCCTCCCCACCAGAGGAGTTGGCAGGTTTAAGGGACCTGATTTGGGAGCCCCACACTCTGCTCCAGCCCTTCCACGATCACAATTTGCTGTTCCTCTTACTTCCTGCCGTTGGGCCGTCATTGCTCAATAGTACAATGTCCTCTGCAAAAATCCAAGTCCTGCAGTCATTTTCCACTCCCCGAGCAGTGATCTTATTGGATGTAGGTTTCCGCGTTGCACGGCAAACATTGAAACCAAACCAAACAGTCACCACCAAAGAGCACAGCTGTTTCTCAGATCTAAAGATCCCACTGGCCCCTTCCATTCGAGCTGTCAGCTAGAGCTGACGCATAGACCACAAAACCGAGTCTCCACCCCAGGTACTTTAGTCTTTGTGCTCTCCTCGCATTCTCAGGTGCCGGCCCAGAACGTTCACACACCAACGCCACGTCCCACATCTAGTCTTGCGAGATGGTTCTCCCCAAAATGATCAGAAGAGCAAATGCTTCCGAACAACCTTACACATACCCCGCCCCCAAATGCAGGGGGAAGCAGCAATTTAATTAAACCATTAGCATTTGCTGCCATGTCTTTTATTTATTTATTTATTTTTCTTGAGTAGTGGCGCTGCCCATTTCAATGAAATCCCCCTGGAACTGGAAGCTGTGTTCTTTGCCACAAGAAGGGAGTCGCTGATTTCTCAAGAGCCCTTGACAATTTTTTTCTTCTTCTTAAAAAGAGATTTGTTATAATAGTCAAATTTTAAAAAGGAAGCAAATGGAGCTTTTCGAGCTCATTGTGTTGCTTTTTAAAAAAACAAAATCCCTCACATTAATTACATTTCTGTAGTGCCTCTCTGGTGGCGCACACTGAACGGTGTTCATTATGGATTTCTTGCCGGCATGACAAGCGCGTGTGGCAGGAAAGAGCTCCATGGGGATCCGCTGACCCAAATTGGAAAAGTCACCTTGAATAAGCACGGGGCAGAATTTTGGGTCTGGCTGGTTGAGGTGACAAAAGTCTTCCTTGAAGGGCCTAAACCCAAGGTTGCCGTTTCAGGGGCAAAGGGGCGGACAACATGGTTGAAATGACAACCATGCCCATTCACCCTGTGTGTGTGTGTGTGTGTGTGTGTGTGTGTGTGTGTGTGTGTGTGTGTGTGTGTGTGTGTGTCAGAATGCCAGATGCAAGGGAGGGCACCAGGATGAGGTCTCTTGTTATCTGGTGTGCTCCCTGGGGCATTTGGTGGGCCGCTGTGAGATACAGGAAGCTGGACTAGATGGGCCTATGGCCTGATCCAGTGGGGCTGTTCTTATGTTCTTATGTGTGTGCGTGTGTGTGTTACCTTCACACCCTTAGGGGGATTAGGTAGGGTGAACCACTTGGCCAGCTGTCTGCATCTCATGCAGTCCAGCCAATCAGGGATAGGTGTGGCAGTGCCAGTTTAAAGTTGCCACATTCTCCCTGATGGTATAGTGGAGAACTCCACACCCACTAGATTTGCAACAGGGCACCATTAGGTGGCCCACATACCAACCACACGCTTAGCAAAGAAATATTTTCTTTTGTCTGTCCTAACTCTCCCAACACTCAATTTTAGTGGATGTGCCCTGGTTCTGGTGTTATGCAAGAGTCTAAAGAGCATCTCTCTATCCCCTCTATCCTTCCTGTGCATAATTAGTTCAACTATATTGAACTGCGCACTGGCCCCACTAAGCTCATTCGGATCTACTTTTGAGTAAACATGCACAGGACGGACTGTGACAGAGTCAGAAAAGCAAACAGAGACAGCGGAATTAACCACTACAGAAGACAGCATTATTTAAAATTATTTCCCCCTCTCCCTTGTAACACAACGTATACACGGCATTATTGCATTTAATAATGTTGATTCTCTGCTTGGGTTGCTAAGCAACCTCCTTGCCTGGCCTGCGCCTCTTCTCTTCCTGTCACCCTTCCAAAACAACCAACCCAAAATAGACCCCAACATGTGTTTGGCAAGAACGTGGCAAAGGGGATCTGGGATGCTCAGATCGGAGGATGAGAAGCCCTTTTGCCTGTTCCAGGGTTTGTTGACTAATAGCACTGCTTTCCCCTGATCAAAAGCCATTAGCCCCATCCTAACTCTCCTCTCAGACCTATTTGCAAGGCCAGCAACCAACACACGTCACACTTCAACCTAAGGGAATAACCCCTTCCCCCCAAAACAGTTTATATATGGCAGATCCAGAAGGGGCATTGAGAACCAACGAGAAAGGCTTTCATTCATTTCCCAGGAATCCCATCCCTTCCTACCCCCTCACTGTTTCTCCCCAAACACCGACCTCTTGCAACGTTATGTTCTGCCCTTGCAATCGTAAATCCCAGAATGGCAACGGAATGATAAACATTTGCGACTCCTCTCCCCTTGTTCAAATTCTTTACTGCTTCAAAATCATGATCTTTTTCATGATGTCCTTTTCATGCCTGTCTCCTCCTCCCTCTTTTTTGCTATAACCTTGATGCCGCCCCCCCTTTCAAGTTCCCCCACCCCCTGCTTTCTGCTTGAGGGTTGGGTCCCTCTCCCTCTGTCAAGACCAAATGGATTTGAAATCACAGCTAATCAAGACCATAACTTCTGGCCATCCCTTTCCAGTCCTTTAATGTGAACCTCCCTCCAGCTGATCTAGTTTGCTGTGGGATGGCTTCTTGCAGAAGAAAGAGATAAAAAGGCTTCATTTTTCAAAGCCTTCCCAGCCAGGCTCCTCAATCTCTGCATGCACAGAAAAGCCACTGAAAAGAAGCCCTTCGGTCCACTCACGTGCCATTCACCTGGAGAACCATATGATGGTCCATGTCCCGATGGTTTTTATTTTTTTGGCTATAACTTTTGACATAATACAGATATTTCAATGAGGTTTCTTTCATTGCATTCTGCATGAAATTACGCTTCTATTGATATATGACATGATGGGATTATTCAAAAAATACTAAGATTTCAAAAATTTTGGCCAGTAGTCAAGTCAAGTCAACCTTTATTAGGCATAAACATTTGGTAGGTGAAGACTCTGTATGGAAACCGTAGAGAGAATATAAACCTAAGTAGTACACAAATATATGTATATGTGCACACCTACGTGTATACCTAGTAGTATACACCATATACCACGCATATGCCTAGTAGTGGTATTGCCCCCTCATGCGTGTCACACCCTCTTAGTGATGCCATCTGCATGAGCTTCAAAAAAGCAGTATGAGGCTGGCTGGAGCCAGCCCTGAAGACTTGGCTGTTCAGGTCAACACCTGAGATTTCATTCTCTCTGCTTGCTGTGTTTTGCTACTGCTATTGATTCACAGATGCTGCAAGTGAGGGCTTTTTTGTTTGGTTTCATTGATTGTTTTGTTTTATTAATTGAAATTCTGGGTGAATTGTTTAATTTTTTTGTTTTTTTTTAGTATGCTGTCCTAAGTCCTTCAGGAGAAAGGCAGCACAGAAGCTTTTTCAAATCAGATCAAATAAATGCGTAGGAGGAGATGGCAGAGAAGCCAGGCCTGATATGAGTATTGACTTGAGGTCACAAGCCTAACCAGGTCTACTCAGAAGTAAGTCCTATTTTGTTCAATGGGGCTTACTCTCAGGAAAGTGGGGTTAGGGTTGCAGCTTTAATTTCAGTTTTCTATTGATATGCATCCACTTGTTGTTGGCATCCTTCAGTCTCGGAAGACCATGGTATCGCACTCTGAATAGTGTTCTGGAACAGTGCGCGAAGCCTGGGTAAAGTAGGTATGGAGGATAGACTGTTACCCATGCAGCAAATCCCCCCTCTCCACGTCGCTGAAATGGTCCAATGGAAAGGCAGAAGCCAATAAGGTTGGTTCCAGCGGCGTCGCAGGAGTTGCCAGAACGTGACTGTGTTCAGCCATGAACTGCCTCAGGGACTCCGGCTCCGGATTTTGCCTCGAGGTTGACTCCTGAAGCCTTTTCCATCACTGGATGTAGCCACAAGGCAGTGGAGGTTTGGGATCAGAGTTTTCCTTCTCTCAGATGAGCTGCCTTCCCAGGCTGACGAGCCCCATCTACCCGGTGGCTGTTCAGTCGCCTCTTACGACAAGTACAGCCAAACTGAGGGCCTATTCTTATCCCCAGCCCTCAGGGGATATGCATCCACTGTAGATTGGCATAAAAACATAAGAACAACCCCACTGGATCAGGCCATAGACCCATCTAGTCCAGCTTCCTGGATCTCACAGTAGCCCACCAGATGCCTCAATACACAGAACAACAACACAAAAGCACACAAAACAACATGAGACGTGCATCTTGTTGTCACTCCCTTGCATCTGGCATTCAGAGACAGCCCCCCCCCCCAGATTCTGACATCAGAATAAGCTTGTGAGGTGGGGGGGTTTAAAGGGTTGGTCCCCAAATGGTTCCACAAGCTCATTTCATGGACCCACCCATGATAATCTCTGGTCTTCCTCATCAAGAGAAAACTGCAATACTTTTAGCAGCCAACTTGCTTTCTGTCTTTTTTAATCAATGCATTGTGGGCCCAATCCTAATCAGGTCTACTCAGGAGTAAGTCTTATTTTGTTCAATGGAGCTTACCCTTAGGAGAGTGTGGTTAGGATTGTAGCCTGCTTCTATATTGTTCTATTATATATGCTTTTAATGTCAGCCATCTTGGGCACCCATGGTAGTGGGGGAAAGGTGGAACAAAAGTGCATGAAATAATAATAATAAAAAAGTAATAGCACAAGTGCATTAAGAAGAGCCCTGCTGGATCAGGCCAAAGGCCCATCTAGTCCAGCTTCCTGGATCTCACAGTAGCCCACCAGATGCCTCAAAACAACAACACAAAAGCACACAAAACAACATGAGACCTGCATCCTGTTGCCACTCTCTTGCATCTGGCATTCAGAGACAGCCTACTTCGAAAACCAGGAGGCTGCACAAACTTCATCGTGGCTTGTAACCTGTGATGGGCTTTTCCTCCATCAAGCTGTCCACTCCCCTTTTAAAGGCCCCCCAGGCCAGACACCATCACCACACCCTGTGGCCAGGAGTTCTACAGATTTGCTATCTGCTGGGTAAAAAATGTATTTTCTTTTGTCTGTCCTAACTCTCCTGCCACTCCATTTGAGTGGATGCCCCCTGGTTCCAGTGTTGGGTGAGAGGGAAAAGAACATCCCCCTATTCACTCTATGCACCCCCTGCATCATTTTGTGAGTCTCAGTCATGACCCCCTCGTTGCCTTTTTTTCCTAGGCTGAAGAGCCCCAAATGCTGTAGCCTTTCCTCATAAGGGAGGGGCCCCGGCCCAGCTAGAGTTGCAGTCCTATGCTAACTTTCCTGAGGGTTAGCCCCACTGAACCCAATGGGGCTTAATTCAGTAAGCACAGGCAGGCTTGCACTGTTGGTTTAGTCAAGGGCAATCCTCTCATTTGCTCAAGTTTGCCTGACAACGCTGTGACTTTCCCTCTTGCCATGTTCTACAGTTCAGGGTGGCAGCTGCCAGCTGGCCAAGTGAATTATACATGCTGAGTCCTTAGCTGGCTCTCCTTGCCAGGGATGCCTCCCTCCTCAGAAGGAAACAAACAGAATGACGGGTTCTTAGTCATGGGGTGCCAGCCTTGCCAAGGGTCAAGCTCCAAGCAATCAGGTCATGGAACCCGGAGGAGCTTCCTGTGGGGCAGAGGGGGCCAGGAGCAGGTACAAGGTCAAAAACAGGCTGGGGTGGAGTTCAAGAGAAGCAGGCAGGGATCAGAAGAGACAGAAGCAGGTATGAATTCAGTGACGGGCCAGGGTCAAGATCCAATCTGGCAAAAGGAGCAGGGTTGTTGCTCGTGAGTTGCTCACAGCATAGAAAGCTCAGGCAGGTGGTATTGCAGCCGAGAGGACACCATCAGTGTACAGAGCTCCGTCTCCAAGGCCTAAGCTAGATACAGCATTGGGAGGGGTCGGGAGGCACTAGGAGAATTTCTAAAGCAAATTTTGTCATTGGACCATGTGCAGTTTACAATAAGCATCTTGCCACTCCCTTCAGCTCATTTGCACCCACCCTTCTCCCCCACTTTAGCAGTGTGTACATGCAGTCTAGGTGTGATCACGTGTGCAACTGCATCAGTGACACACCCAGGGCATCGGTGGCACACCCAGGACAGCGATGCTGTGACATAATTATGTCACGTGGGTTCTCACAGCTTCTTCCAGAGTCACGAAGCAAACTGAGCATGCGCGCACTCAGAGCAGCAGCATGTGCCCCCCTTCAAGTGGCACCCAGGCATGTGCCTAGGTTTGCCATACCCTAGATGCACCGCTGAACTGCATCAAGGTTTTGGTCTGCTGACGTGCAGGTAAACACGTGCTGTGGTAAACACGTGCTGTGGTAAACAATCGCACCAAAGAATCTTGATACAATCATATGTGCAGATGCGTCAAGACCAGGTTTTGGGGAGCTTTCGCAACATATGCTTACTCTGCAGATGCCCGCTCTTGTCTGATCTTGGAAGCTAAGCAGGGTCAGGCCTGGTTAGTACTTGGATGGGAGACCGCCTGGGAATACCGGGTGCTGTAGGCTTATACCATAGTCTTTCCATGCCCGATCTCGTCTGATCTCGGAAGCTAAGCAGGGTCAGGCCTGGTTAGTACTTGAATGGGAGACCGCCTGGTGCTGTAGGCTTATACCATAGTCTTTCCATGCCTGATTCCGTCTGATCTCGGAAGCTAAGCAGGGTCAGGCCTGGTTAGTACTTGGATGGGAGACCGCCTGGGAATACCAGGTGCTGTAGGCTTATATCATAGTCTTTCCATGCCCGATCTCGTCTGATCTCGGAAGCTAAGCAGGGTCAGGCCTGATTAGTACTTGGATGGGAGACCGCCTAGGAATACCGGGTGCTGTAGGCTTATACCATAGTCTTTCCATGCCTGATTCCGTCTGATCTCGGAAGCTAAGCAGGGTCAGGCCTGGTTAGTACTTGCATGGGAGACCACCTGGGAATACCGGGTGCTGTAGGCTTATACCATAGTCTCTCCATGCCCGATCTCGTCTGATCTCGGAAGCTAAGCAGGGTCAGGCCTGAGTAGTACTTGGATGGGAGACCGCCTGGGAATACCGGGTGCTGTAGGCTTATACCATAGTCTTTCGAGACTGAAGGTTGCCAACCAGAAGAAGGGAAAAGACACCAGAGAACTGAGAGCTGTAGCAAACTAACGCACAACTCAGGGCAAAGATTTTTTTTTTTTAAAGGGAAGCATGGAATAATGGAGAATTCCTCATGCTTCAGTAGACCAGGTAATTCAGAACTCCTCAATGTGGGATGAAATCGGAGTTGGAGAATTTGTCAGCATTCCTAAATGGGATTCTGGGGAAGAAGCCACCTGGTCTATGCAACTCCACGCAGGAGGGTGAAGAGGTGATGGGTGCACCCTGGGGGACGGGATGGGACTTGATGTCAATTGCAGCTTGGCTTGCAACATGCTGGCAGGGCTTATATTCTGGGTGGCAATGGGGCACGCAGGATGCATTTCGTACTTAAGCACCTCGTAAATCTCTGATCAAATGGAAGCTGCGACATATGCTGGATGTCCAGTGTGACAATAAAGAGGAGGAAGTTAGGGGTGGAGGAGATGCCCTTCTTTTTTTCAAGACAAGCACCTTTACTGCATGGATTGAGAAAGTAAAACTTAATAAAGCGGAGCCAGGCCACGGCGCAGCCATCATGCCGATAAATAAATAAATAAATAAATAAATAATTTATTTATTTATTTATTTATTTATTTATTTATTGGATTTGTATTCCAATTGGTACTCATGATCCAGATTAGTTCAGCCATTATTTTATTATGCAGAATATACCCAGAGAACTTCCTTCCTCTTTCCATTCCCTACTGCCTGGATCCTCCTGGGCAACCCCCCCACCCCCCCCAAAAAAACCAGGATGGGGTGAATGGGAATAAAGCTGCATCTACTAAGCAATGGGGCGGAGGGATGGAGAAAGAGCGTACTGACCACTTTGCAAGGCTGTTGCAAGGATTGCGGGGATGAGGTCTGCAAAGTGTTTAGGACAGTGGTTCTCACACATTTGGCACTGGGACCCACAGGGACAGAATGAGAATCTGTCGGGACCCACCAGAAGTGAAGTCATGACCGAAAGTGACATCATCAAGTAGGAAAATTTTTAACTGTCCTAGGCTGCAATCCTACCCACACTTAACCAGGAGTAAGTTTCCTTTACTATCATTGTTAAAGGACATCTGCAAGAGGGATCTGAAGGCCTTAGGGATGGACCTCAACAAGCGGGAAACCCTGGCCTCTGAGTGGTCCGCTTGGAGGCAGGCTGTGCAGCATGGCCTTTCCCAGTTTGAAGAGACACTTTGCCAGCAGTCTGAGGCTAAGAGGCAAAGAAGGAAGGCCCATAGCCAGGGAGACAGACCAGGGACAGACTGCACTTGCTCCCAGCGTGAAAGGGATTGCCACTCCCGGATTGGCCTTTTCAGCCACACTAGATGCTGTGCCAGAACCACTTTTCAGAGCGCAATACCAGAGTCTTCCGAGACTGAAGGTTGCCAATACAAGTAGTTTGTTAAAAGTACAGGTCTATAACATTTCCCCCAGTGCAGTCACATAGCATGGTAGCATCAAGCCTAATATATTAAAAATAAAATATTGAAATGAACGGGGACCCACCTGAAATTGGCTCATGACCCACCTAGTGGGTCCTGACCCACAGTTTGCGAAACACTGGTTCAGGACACTCGAATGCATTGTAAGTGGAGAGTTTTTAAACTCCTTTCATTGCTTTTCAAAAACTGACAAATTTCCAGGTTTGAGAGGTGGTTCCAGGAAGCCCCAAAGCTGGCAACACTGAAGGTCAATGCCTGGCTGTCCATCCAGTTTGGAAGGGATCTTCATTGGTTCTCATGACTGGGAATAGTCATCACTAGAGATGGAGCTGTCCAGTGTCCTGAAACACCATCCGTGGGAGACGCAGCCTGTTCTTTCTAGTTTATGGGACCTCATTGCGCACTGTTCATCTGTGCCAGGCTTTCTCCACCCACAGGCTGGTTAGCAGCTTAGCTCTTTTGGGGGGGAAAAAAAGGAGAAAATTCAGATTTTTTATCTTCTGCCCAGGAATACAGGCTATTTGGGCATATATATTTTTTTAAAGCCATGCCTGCTTGGAGTTCATTCTCCTCTGGAACACCTCAAGATGTTTTCACAGCTTCTGAAAAGGCCTCGTCCATTGCTGACAAGCTAATTAGTGGCTTCTATTTGTGCTGTTTACATTGCTGCCTCGCTTCAGTGTGAAATAAACTCCTGGGATCTGCAAAGTGCTGTATTCGTGCACTTCTAATGGTATCTCCTGCTCAGCTCATCCAGCTCATTGGGATGAACACTGGAATCCTATTATCTTCAAAGTGATGCTGTTAGTTAGCCAGTCAGCTCTCCCTCCCCCCCCACACTCCCCAAAAGCATAAATAGCAATGCGCAACCTCAGAGATAATGTCCCACCCACAGCATTGCACACCTGAGCCTGGAAAATGGTAATGCTTGTTATAGCTTTCAACCTCTGCAGTCTCAAGCTGTGAATTACTCATCCGACTCGCGCATTGCCTGGGGGAGCCACTATGACCCTCAGGAAAACCCCAACAACACCACAGATCTCATTTCTGCAGTGGTTTCTACGTAATATTAGTTATTTCTAATATTTTCCATTAGTCCAACTTCAGCACAGTGCATTATTGAAACACATGGCATCTCTAAGGCTCCAGTGCGCTTGTTGTCTTTATTTACTGATGGCAAATTCAGATCCAAACTTGGAAGGTCATCCAGGACATAAGAACAGCCCCACTGGATCAGGCCATAGGCCCATCTAGTCCAGCTTCCTGTATCTCGCAGCGGCCCACCAAATGCCCCAGGGAGCACACCAGATAACAAGAGACCTGCATCCTGGTGCCCTCCCTTGCATCAGATAACCCATTTCTAAAATCAGGAGGTTGCACATACACATCATGGCTTGTACCCCGTAATGGATTTTTCCTCCAGAAACTTGTCCAATCCCCTTTTAAAGGCGTCCAGGCCAGACGCCATCACCACATCCTGTGGCAAGGAGTTCCACAGACCGACCACACGCTGAGTAAAGAAATATTTTCTTTTGTCTGTTTTAACTCTCCCAACACTCAATTTTAGTGGATGTCCCCTGGTTCTGGTGTTATGTGAGAGTGTAAACAGCATCACTCTGTCCATCTCCTGCATAGTTTTGTATGTCTCAATCATGTCCCCCCTCAGGCGCCCCTTTTCTAGGCTGAAAAGGCCCAAACGCCGTAGCCTTTCCTCATAAGGAAGGTGCCCCAGCCCCGTAATCATCTTAGTCGCTCTCTTTTGCACCTTTTCCATTTTCACTATGTCTTTTTTGAGATGCGGCAACCAGAACTGGACACAATACTCCAAGAAAGTGATGGGCAAAGGCGTTGGCACCCATTCAACCACTCTCAAAAAGTGGAGAAATTTCGTGAAGATATGGAGCATTTCAAGTGTGTCCCAGTGAGCTTGAGTTCAGGGTGCTGGTTTGGTGAATGCCCTCCTTGCCTTCATCACAGTACCCTTGTGCTGGCCAAGCACATCCAACCAGGCTGTGCAATAGGTTGGGCTGGCAGTCTCCAAATTCAGGACCACTGCATACCAGGAAAACACTCCCCAGCACAACCAGAGCTTACCGTTCCACTGGGGAACCCGCTATTGTAGCCTCCGATTGCCCCCAAAGTTCATGCCACCCAGCCACATCTGCCTGGAAATTTGGATGGAGAGTCTGCTGGGGCAGCAGAACATGGAAGCAGCTGGCGGCGTGAAATTTGGGGGAGATCGGAGGTGACAAAAGCAGGCTACCCTGTGGAACAATAAGCTCCATTCATACGGGGGAAGGTTTGCATCGGCACCGGATCTGGCCCACAGGCTGGTGTTTGGCACTCACCGGGCTGGACAAATCACAAGGCACTTGACTGTCCAGCGACTTTGGCTGTTGTGGCTATAAAAGCATCCTCTGTTTGATTTCAAATAGTGTCACGTTGTATTATTCCAAAGGAAATTGTGGGTAAAAATGCTGGCTACTGGCTAGAGGTTGGCAGTTGCCATCTTTCCTCCCAGAATTCCATTCCCCCCCTCCCAGAATTTCTCTCTGAGTAGTGCTATTGTCATTGTGTGGCCTCATTTTGCTGAGGAAGGCTTTTGCCAGCTGCCAAGAGAGGTGCTGTGCTGGCAAGGCCTCCATTTCTCTCCCCTTTTTGCCTTCCCCCAAAGCAGGGGTGTCCAAAGTTTTTGGCAGGAGGGCCGCATCATCTCTCTGACACTGTGTCCGGGGGCTGAGCAAAAAAATAATTAATTTACATTTAAAATTTGAATAAATTTACATACGTTTACATCAATGAATATATTAATGATGAACTTATATGAATGAATGAAGGTCGTGCAATAGCTCAAGGCCTATAAACGGCCTTGCACAAAGCAAGGCTGGCCTTTCCTTTGCTGCCGCTACTGCATCACAGACGTGAAACAGCAAGCAGTGGAGGAAGCCCTCATCCCACAGCTCATGCGAGAGATCAAACAGTCGCCCTCACGTTGAGAGCAGTTGCATTGGGCCAGTGTGGGCTCCAACAAATTTCCGGAGGGTCAGAGGCTCATTGGAGACTGGTGGCTCCCTGAGGGCTGCATTGAGAGGCCTCGAGTGCCACAAGTGGCCCTAGGGCCGGGGTTTGGGCACCCCTGCCCCAAAGCACTGAAATCCTCATCCCCTTCCTGTAAAATGGGATGGCAGGGATACTGGGGTATGGCACATCTGGTCTAGGAATAATCGTGCATGATTCTTTGGATGTACGTGAGTTTTCCTGAACGCATGCGACAGGATCAGTGCCCAAAAGATGTTTAGTGTGAACGGGGAACTCTATTTTATTTGTTTAAATGTATTTTTCACATTTTCATGCCACCCTTCCTCTAAGGAGCTCAGGGAGGGGCACATGGTTCCTTCCCTCCTTTTATGCGCACAACAACCCTTTGAGGTAGGTGAGGCCAAGTGAGAGTGATTAGCCCAAGGTCACCCAGGAAACTTCATGGCTGAGTGGGGATTTGAACCTGGATCTTCCAGGTCTAAGTCCAGCTCCAGAACTACGACACCATCCTGGCTCTCCAAAACTCAACAAGCTCCTTTTCTGCATGGGGGAGGTAATTCTTCCTACAGTCCCAGTGGTTCCTTGATCACAGAGAGCACCATGCACAAGGTGCAGGAACTTTCCTCGCACACCCACCCTCAGTCAATGGATAGGAAATCCCAAGCTCTTTTGTCAGAGAGTTACAATTAGCCGTTTTGACGTTGGAGAAAAGGAGGTTGCTGGTGGCAACCTTTCAATTTCCTGCATACTTTTTTTTCCGAGGGCGACGCTCTGTCGTTCTCTGTTAAGGTGTACGAGCAGGTGGGACGCCAAAGTAGCTAATGGGGGATAATTGGAGCTTATAGATTCCTTAGAAAGAAAAGATGATTAATGGTGTATTTGAGGAGGAACAGAATGAAATAAAAATTGGCATGGCAGCAGATTGACCTAAACTCTCTCTCTCTCTCTCTCTCTCTCTCTCTCTCTCTCTCTCTCTCTCTCTCTAGTGTTCTCCATTCTGACCTTCTGTTCGTGGCATCTCTGCAGCTCAGCGCACACGGCACTTTGCCATATCGCATAGCAACACCTAATGGTGCAAGGAGGAAGTGGTTTGAGTGAGGAGCACTGAAGCGAAGTTCTCCAGTAAGAGGAAGGAGATTCTGTTTCTCTTTACACATACAATAAGGTCTGCAGCTGTCTAGCTGTTAACATAAGAAGAGCCCTGCTGGATCAGGCCATAGGCCCATCTAGTCCAGCTTCCTGTATCTCACAGCGGCCCACCAAATGCTCCAGGGAGCACACCAGATAACAAGAGACCTGCATCCTGGTGCCCTCCCTTGCATCTTGCATTCTGATATAGCCCATTTCTAAAATCAGGAGGTTGCAAATACACATCATGGCGTGTAACCCGTAATGAATTTTTCCTCCAGAAAAATGTAATCTAGACCACTGGTTCCTAAACTTTTTAACACTGGTTCTCATGGCTCCTCTAACAGTCCTCAGTAATATAAGAATAGCCCCACTGGATCAGGCCATAGGCCCACCTAGTCCAGCTTCCTGTATCTCACAGAGGCCCCACCAAATGCCCCAGGGAGCACACCAGATAACAAGAGACCTGCAAGACTTCCTGGGAATTGTAGTTAAGAACAGCCCCACTGGATCAGGCCATAGGCCCATCTAGTCCAGCTTCCTGTATCTCACAGCGGCCCACCAAATGCCCCAGGGAGCACACCAGATCACAAGAGACCTGCATCCTGGTGCCCTCCCTTGCATCTGCAGATTGGCACGAGATGCTATGGCCATTTCATTCTTCAAGTCCTGCTGCTATGGGCCCCCCCCTTTTTAAGGTACTTAAGAAATAATTATTATTATGTCTCGCCTTTGTTGTTTCAGCTGCTCTGGCTACAGAGTGTGCTTTCTGGGTGCAATTCAAGGTACAGGTTATTACCTGTAAAATTCTACATGACCGGGCCAAGAGATCGGAAGGACCACCTCCCTTCATAAGAAGGTTGCTGTTTGTTAAAGTCTGGGAGGGAGACTCTCTTGCATGGCTGTGATCCTGGGCATCTCCTCTCCCCAACTCCACGGAGGCAGCTCAGCCTTGAATGGGTCATTAAGGGACATGCTCTGGGACAAAACAGGAAGAGAAAGATGCTCAACTGATATTTTCATTTTGTCCCTTCTAAGGATCAGGGCTCATGTCACCCTGGAGGGTTCCTTCGCATCCAATAATTCCCTTTGCACCCTGGAACTCAGGCGTTCTGTGGGGGCTCGCCAGTCCCTCCTGGTAGTGTTTGATGGAGGCCCAACCTTCTGATCTTGGAAGCTAAGCAGGGTCAGGCCTGGTTAGCACTTGGATGGGAGACCGCCTGGGAATACCGGGTGCTGTAGGCTTATACCATAGTCTTTCCATGCCTGATCTCGTCTGATCTTGGAAGCTAAGCAGGGTCAGGCCTGGTTAATACTTGAATGGGAGACCGCCTGGGAATACCGGGTGCTGTAGGCTTATACCATAGTCTTTCCATGCCTGATCTCGTCTGATCTCGTCAGCTAAGCAGGGTCAGGCCTGGTTAGTACTTGGATGGGAGACCGCCTGGGAATGCCAGGTGCTGCAGGCTTATACCATAGTCTTTCGAGACTGAAGGTTGCCAACCACCAACCTTGGAGGAGGACTGCTGGGTCCCCCTTTGTGGGATCCACCCAATTCAGGGGCCATGGTGTGCTGCAGGCTTGATCTCTTGCCCTGGAGGCGGTTGTTGCTGTACACCTGTGACCCAGAGTTGGTGACCCCCCTGAGACGCAGCTCAGGTGGGGAATTCTTTTGCTCTGCCACTTGCATTAGCGGCTCCTGTCCCTTGCTTTGCTCTCCCTGCAGTCCACCTCTGGGCCTTGCCTTCCTCCTTCCTTCTCTGCCACCTGAGCCTCACCTTGACTCCTCCCTCCCTCCTGACTTTCTTCTTTGCCTTTATCTTGTAGATTCATTCTTGCTCTCTCTCTCCCTCCCACCCATCACCTCCTTTCACTTTCTCCACCTGGCCTTGTCCCTCCTATTGTATGTCCAGTGGCATCACTAGGGTTTGCGTCACCCGGTGCAGGAGGCCAATGCGTCACCCCCCATAACGGACCTCCTCCCATGCAGTGGTTGGGGCAATGATCCTGAGGAGTGGGTGTGGTGATGTATCATTGCTCCGTCCCACATCCCTGCCCCCCACATCATTAAAATTGCACCTTTAAATTACAATATACACACTGCCTAAATGTACACATATCTGGAACTGGACTTGATTCAGCTTTTAAAATGCTAGCTTCAACAGGTTTAGTCTACTGGCTTCAATACACACTTGTCCTATACACACATATTCTGGTTTTCAGTGCTTTCTCTGTGAAATCATACTACAAGCAATGTTCAACATCATGTGAAGATTTGTCACAGGATGTCACATGGAGAATCATAGAAATCAGAATTGGGACCTTCAAGATCATCAAGTCCAACCCTCTGCCAGTGTAGAATTTCCACAGCTACAACATTCCAGATAGAGGCTACCCAGACACACTGCTTAAAGACACACTGTGTCACTCTCTTCAAAAGCCTCCAAAACTACAGCAGTTCTCAGCTCTAGGAAAGGGGTGCCCAAACCCCGGCCCTGGGGCCACTTGCGGCCCTCGAGGTCTCTCAATGCAGCCCTCAGGAAGCCACCAGTCTCCAATGAGCCTCTGGCCCTCCGGAGATTTGCTGGAGCCCACACTGACCCGACGCAACTGCTCTCAACGTGAGGGCAACTGTTTGATCTCTTGCATGAGCTGTGGGATGAGGGCTCCCTCCATTGCTTGCTGTTTCACGTTTGTGATGCAGTAGCAGCAGCAAAGGAAAGGCCAGCCTTGCTTTGTGCAAGGCCTTTTATAGGCCTTGAGCTATTGCAAGACCTTCATTCATTCGTATAAGTTCATCTTTAATATATTCATTTATGTAAACGTATGTAAATTTATTCAATTTTTAAATGTAAATTTATTCTTTTTTTCCCCTGGCCCAGGACACAGTGTCAGAGAGAACATGTGGCCCTCCTGCCAAAGACTTTGGACACCCCCGCTATAGGAGATTTGAGTTCCTGTCTCATTCTTTCCCTACCAGTAGTACTAGCTTGAATATCATCACTCCTTGTTCTTCCCCAGCTCTCCCCTCAACAAAACCCCTGCTAATTGGGTAAGAGGCACGTTTTCAAGTGGGTGCTCCTTTTTTTAGCAGGGGGAGAGTAACTGGCCCACCTCACCCCAGCACTGTCTGTTCTAGTGGCAGTCTGCTGGTATTCATTTGCATCTTTTTAGATTGTGAGCCCTTTTGGGACAGGGAGCCATTTAGTTATTGGATTTTTCTCTGTAAACCGCTTTGTGGACTTTTAGTTGAAAAGCGGTATATAAATACTGTTAATAATAATAATAATAATAATAATAATAATAATAATAATAATAATAAGAAGAAGAAGAAGAAGAAGAAGAAGAAGAAGAAGACAGAAATCAAAAATTATTCAAAAACATCTTGAATAATTCCCAGTTTTGTAATTGGAGGGCATATATCCTGCGAAATATACTATATGCAATTGTGCCAATGCTGCTCTATGGTATACCCTACAACAACTTCCAGTGCTCAGTTTCAAGCAAAGGAGGAGACTGCAATTCCACACATCCTTACTTGGATTCAAGTTCAGTTGAATACACTGAGGCTGACTCCTAAGTAATAGAATTGCATTGTAACCCTTGTGGTACTGCCCTGACACTGATCCTGCTGGGATGCAATATTACAGGCAGGCAGGCATCTCCAAGCTTCCCCCCCCCTTCTCCAGCTTCTGACTCTCTTGCAACTCTCTCTACAGATATTCCCCCCCTCCTTGTTTGTTTGTTCTGTTCTGTCTGTCTGGGGTGGGAAAGAAGGGGGGGGAGAGGAAGTTTTCAAATGTAGAAAATGTTGGAGAAGGCAATAATCTTGAAAATATACAGGCTGAGGGAGTGAGGGAGGGAGGGAAAGGGGAGAAGCCCAAGGAAGAGGCAAATTTGCTGAGGGTTTCACAAATGTCTCTGGTCCCACACACAGCATCAGGGCTACAACCAGTTCAGCCCTTTGCTCCCACCTTCAGCAACAGAGGATCTCCACCTCCCCTTCTGCTTCTGCAGAGCTTGATTTCAGATTTCCAGTGGCTGCCTTTTTTGGGGCAACAAACTTCCCCCCCCATGATCATTGGGGAGGGGGGAGGAAATCCTCCCCTCCCCATCATCACTCTCCTTGTCCTCTCTTTGGGCTTCTGAGTGCAGTTGGAGCACATCCAGCCACCCAGGCTCAGTCTAGCCACCCAGAAAAAGGGTAGTTCCAACCCCCCCCCAAAAAAAACCAGGGGGCAAAGGCAGAACTGAACCCTCCCTTTCAGGCAACTCACTGGGCCTGCAGGAAGCAGGTTTTGTTTTTAAAGAGACAGCAGCCCTTCCACACTTTCCTGGGAGTAAGCTCCATTGACTGTCATGGGACTTACTCCTGAGCAGACATGCAGAGGACTGGGCTCTTAGACTGCAATCCTATCCACGCTTTCCTGGGAGTAAGTCCCATTTACTCTAATGGGACTTATTCCTGAGCAGACATGCACTGGGCTCTAAGGCTCCAATCCTATCCATGCTTTCCTGGGAGTAAGCCCCATTTACTCTAATGTGGCTTACTCCTGAGCAGACATGTACTGAGCTCTAAGGCTGCAATCCTATCCATGCTTTCCTGGGAGTAAGCCCCATTTAGTCTAATGGGACTTACTCCTGAGCAGACATGCACTGGGTTCTAAGGCTGCAATCCTATCCACACTTTCCTGGGAGTAAGTCCCATTGACTGTCATGGGACTTACTTCTGCGTAGATAGAGGATTGGGCTGGAAAAGCTGCTGTCTCTTTAAAAACAAAGCATGCTTCTTGCAAGCACAGCCGGTTGCCTGTTTGGAAAGCAAATGCCAGGCAGGTGGGAAAGAGGCAGATAGAGGAGCAGCAGTAACTGCCCTCAACTGCGCACAGAGAGGGAGGGGTGCTCTGTGCTGTGGGGCTCCCAGGCTGCTTGGGTGAGGGCTGGGAGGAAAGAGGGAAGGGCACACGAGCCCTTCGTTTGCAGGGGCAAGCCCCTCCGAGATCAAGTTGGAGGTTGCTCTGCATTGCGCTCTGTGCATATGTGAGGCTCGCACATGTGTGCGGCGCCTCCAAAGCCTCCCAACTCGGGCAGGAGGCTCCTGCAGCATCACGTATGTGCGAGGCTGGCCTCAGAAGCCTCTGACTGCACTTTAAGGCAGGAGTTTCCTTGGAAGGGCGGGGTCGTTGGCGCATCACCCTCCCAGCGCGTCACCTGGTGCAGGCCGCACCCCCCGCACCTCCCTACCGACGCCACTGTGTATGTCATTTAAATATCTCCTTCACTTCATCCCAAACTCTTGCAGAGGTTTTTTTTTTTAAAAAAAAGGAATAAAAATTGGAAAATGAAATTTAAAAATATCCCAGAGAAATACAGCAGGAACAGAAGCCTTAGTCTTGGAGAATTCCTGATGCAGTGGATGGCCCTCCCCCAAAGCCAGGAGAATTCAGAGGAGGAGAATTTCAGAAGTCTCCCTGGCTACCATCCAACACTGAATTAAGCAGGCCTTTGATGGCGGTAGGCTTAAGAGTGCTTTTGGATGGAAGGAAAAGACACCCTAGCTAGAGCCCTCATTGGGGGGGGGGGATCCCAAGCAGTTGCAAAACTGCAAAGGGAGGGCAGAATTACTAGTGGGTGGGAGGGCTAGAAGTTCTCACTCCTCTCCCCACCCACAATCTCCTGCAACCTCTAACTCCCAGTTGTCTTCCGGAGGAGCTCTGCAAACACACTGACTTCTGGAAGCCCCAATTTCAAAACAGCTGTGGGAGGGGGAAGGAGAAGGTCTTGTACGCATCTCTCCTCCAGGCAGGGCTTGAGCCTGCCGGTGTTTAGATATTTCTCTGGGCACAAAGATTAATTATCAGCTTAGCCTCAGTACGCTTGTCGGTTAATGTTGGCCCGCTCTGCATCGCACAATGTTCACCAGCAAGCAATGAAAAGCGAGAACACCCAGTACAAAAGCCTTAAAAAAAAATGGTCTGTCTCAACTTCAAAGGCCGTTCAATAAACAAAGGAAGCCCCACTCAAGATGCTGAAGAGCAATGCAGGCATTTCAAATATGTCTGAGAACCAGGGGCCGGCACTGAGAGCTCCTTCTGGGGGAAGAAGAAAAAAACCAAAAGTACAGATTATAGACTATCCACGCTCACTCCACCTTGCCATCTCGTTGACGCTCAGGGCACAACCAACGCAAAAATCAGCGCAGAACCATAAATAAGTGCAAAACCCATTGCGGTATGTCGGGAGAGTTAGAACAGACAAAAGAACACACTTCTTTACCCAGCGTATAATTGGCCCGTGGAACTCCTCGCCACAGGATGTGGTGATGGCATCTGGTCTAGCTGCTTTTAAAAGGGGTTTGGACAGATTTCTGGAGGAAGAGTCCATCACAGGTTACAAGCCATGATGGACATGTACAGACTGAGATTAGCCAATCGTTCATCATGAAGGCCGGCTTGTAATTTTTTTCTGTAAGAACTGGCCATGGATGGCAGTTTTTTTCTCCTACCCAAGACTGTCAAGGGAGGGAAGGTGTGTTCAATAGGCTTCATGCATTAAAAATTGGTCATTTGTGTTAAATAAAGTGACCTGAGTTAAACCCAAGCTGCAGGCTTTGATGGGGGTGGGGAGGTAGGGCCTTCACCATTGAAGCCATTCACAAGGATGAGAGCACTACTGTAGTGTGTGTATTGTCCTGCTCTTAATATGGGCTCTTATTATTCAGTTGGGATGTTTGGGATTTGTTTATATTAGTCCAGTATATCTTTCAATGTTTTATTATTGCCTTGTGCTTTAAGAAGGTTGTAAATCACCTTGGGAGCCTTTTTTTTTCAGATGCAGGAAGGTGGGATATAAAGATAAAAACATTTTATCTCATCTTTCCGCTCTGAAAACAGCGTGCATAAGAATGTTAGCATCATAAATGTTAAGAACAATCTATGAGAGCAGCAACAACACATTAGCAGGATAGAGAAGAAAGAAAAAATGAAAAAACCATATCTAGAAAGAGGAAGAAGAAGAAGCCAAAAATCATACTCCAACAGCAATAAAGCCAAAGTTTTGCTGGACAAGGAAGTCTTTGTTGCTGGCAGAGAATTAGCAAGGTGGAGGTGAAAAAGATCTCTCAGGGCAAGAGGTTTCATGTGCTGGGTGCTGCAACAGAGAAAGCCCTCACCTGTGTTTCTGCACAGAGGGGCGAGTGAGATTCTCCTTGTTCACAGGTGTCTCCTTACAGTTGCCTTTCTAGAAGCAGCAGTACCTCCCTCTGGCCAGCTACACTGGTGGCGCCCAAGAGCATAGCTCAGAGCAGGACAACAGCTCCCTCTTCTGGTCAGTTACTACATTGAGAAGAGAAGAAAGCACTTGATTCTGGTTGCCAGATTCCCTAATTTGAGACCCCTGGCACCTCACACAAGGGGGTTTTAAGTCTCTCTCTCTCTCTCTCTCTCTCTCTGTGTGTGTGTGTGTGTGTGTGTGTGTGTGTTGTCGACAGCTATGTAATAAAACAAATTCCCGTTGAAATAATGTAGCGCCATCCTCAATAGGGACACAGAAAGCAGCGTTTTAAGTGGTTATTCCCGAGTAATAGCCCCAATTGCATTCCTGGCTCTTCTGCTGCCCGGGGCCAAAACGCAGATGCTGCATCCACTTGTCCCGGAAGTAATTGCGGTGACGTGATGACATCACTGCAATTTCCTTTGGCATTAGGAATGGTTGTGCACCACTTTGAACAGCCACCCATTGCCCTCCCCCCACACTTTTTGTTTCAAAGTGAAACACTGCCCACTTCTTTCGCTTTGAAAAAAAAAGTAAAGTTTTTTTTTTTAAAAATTAAAAGCCAGACAGTCAAAGCAGTGCGCAAGCGCTCTGCATGCACACTGCATGGGCAGTGGATAGCAGTCTGGAACCACCTATGATGTGGCACCCAGTGGCCCTGGTCCCCCGACTCCCCCTCTTGTGTACACTTGTGAATAGACCCCTCCCAATGCAGAACGAACTGTTACCCTGCACATGCCCAATCTCATCTGATCTCGGAAGCTAAGCAGGGTCAGGCCTGGTTAGTACTTGGATGGGAGAACGCCTGGGAATACCGGGTGCTGTAGGCTTATACCACAGTCTTTCGAGACTGAAGGTTGCCAACCAAACATTTTGGAAATGGAGAGTAGTTTCCAAAGCAGTTTATGAGACGGCATTGAGAGAGGGGCCACGACCCTTTCCCTACTTCTTGAGCTACTTCTGGGTTCGAACGGCTTTGATACATCGATAGCCGTAGAGGGAACGCAACGATCATCATCCGATCCCTTTGCCGAATGGCAACGACAGTTGGAAACATATGGAGAGACGTCTAATTAAAATATACCTGTGTTGATATATTAATCTCTCTTTTTAATTAAGCCGAGCTGGTTCCATCTTCCCTGGCAGTCTTTGTGTCAAGTATTAATTAGGGGCGCTACGCATCAAGGCAGCCGAGTGAACCCCTCCCCCGTGGCACTCTCAGAGTTGTCACAAACGATGGCTTCTCCTTGTTGTCGGTTTGCCAGAGTCGATCCCTGGAAAGGTTTCAAGAGCAAGAAGGAAGCCCAGCGCTAGTGAGTCGGGGGCTTTCGTTTCCCAATTAAAAATCCGTCAGAGCCAACGGAAGACACGGCTGCGTTTGAGCTGAAGGACGGAAAGGGTTCGCTTGCATGAATCATCTCTATACATGTATCAGTGGGTGGGGGGTGGAGGCCTGGGGGGGTTTATATTTCTAAGAACATAAGAACGTAAGAACAGCCCCACTGAATCAGGCCACAGGCCCATCTAGTCCGGCTTCCTGTATCTCACAGCGGCCCACCAAATGCCCCAGGGAGCACACCAGATAACAAGAGACCTCATCCTGGTGCCTCCCTTGCATCTGGCATTCTGACATAGCCCATTTCTAAAATCAGGAGGTTGCAGATACGCATCATGGCTTGTAACCCATAATGGATTTTTCCTCCAGAAACTTGTCCAATCCCCTTTTCAAGGCATCCAGGCCAGACGCCATCACCACATCCAGTGGCAAGGAGTTCCACAGACCAACCACACGCTGAGTAAAGAAATATTTTCTTTTGTCTGTCCTAACCCGCCCAACACTCAATTTTAGTGGATGTCCCCTGGTTCTGGTATTATGTGAGAGTGTAAAGAGCATCTCCCTATCCACTCTGTCCATCCCCTGCATAATTTTGTATGTCTCAATCATGTCCCCCCTCAGGCGTCTCTTTTCTAGGCCGAAGAGGCCCAAACGCCGTAGCCTTTCCTCATAAGGAAGGTGCCCCAGCCCAGTAATCATCTTAGTCGCTCTCTTTTGCACCTTTTCCATTTCCACTATGTCTATTTCTGCCAGAGTCTGGCTGGTCTGCAGGTGGGGGTACCTGAATCAAACCTGGAAAGGTGCGTTCTCTTCTGTCCCCATCCCCCCCCCCAACCCAAATCCGAGGAACAGAGAAGGGGACTGTGCATTGGTCCCAGTGCTTCCATGTCAGTAAGTATATATCATATGGAAACTAATTACATGAAAAGGATGGCCCCTTGCATGTCTCTGATCTTTTCACTTTGGGGAAAGAGAATCCCAAGTCTTGCCCGTCTTGGAGTTGTGGAGACAGAAGAGGAAGACAACTCTCTGACACAATACCCGCTGTCAAGGTGGAAGCTCACGGTTCTGGCAGCAAGGAGAGACCAGGCAGGGAGAAGCCCCAGGAATAGGAACCCCAGAGATGGTCCTGGCTAAGCTGGTCTTATCCAAGGGGGTCACACCCTAACATGCTGGAGACCTCTTGCCCTCCTTTATCCCGCCCCCCCACCAGTGCAGGGAATGTGTCAGGTGAATAGTGGCTAAAAGGCAGTGTTGGGCTTGTCTCCAGGCCTAGAGGCCACCTTTTTAAGGACCCACACTTTGCAGCAATGGGGTGGAGCCTGGGAGCAGCAGTCAGAGCCAGTTGGAGCTGGGCCTCAGTTGCTGCCTTGGAGCTCTCCAAGATCCTTTACCTCCAACCACCTTGACTCACGGCTTCAGCTTGCCAAACCACTCTTCCACGGTCCCTGTATCAGGACCCTGAAACAGGACAGTCCACGATCTTGTAGCTATTTTAAACTTAACTGCTTTCAGTTAAGCACATGACAGGCAGGAAACCCTTACTGAAGCTGCTGGCAGGGCTACCTGCTTGAGAAAGTACCCTGGGGGTGTGTGTGGAGGTGGTGGTGGTGAGCTTCCAATGACGCCCAACCCATGCCAACCCCTGACACTGACTTAACAAACAAAGATCAAATATAATCCCGACACTTAAAAACCATTCCATTGTTTCTAGCAGAAACTAACCTTTTGCCTCAGAGGTTGGAATCTCCTCCTTGAACTAGTCTCAAGGGGGGAGGTTTTTAAACCAGGGATCTGAACAGTTGGGTCTTCTACCTTACCTCCTCCTGAACCCTGGTGTTCTCTTCCTACTGAAAACCTGGGGGACTGGTCTTTTTGCTGCAAGAGCACCCTCTAGGCTTAAAGACCTGCATACCTGAGCATCCCATCAGCTGACCCCTCAGGGGGACAATCCCTGCCCACCAGGCCCTATATAAAGCCCCAAGGCTCAGCATTTGTTCCTCAGTGTGAGCAACTCCTCTGTGGTATGACGCCCCCTAAGTGCCTGCTCCCTTGGAATGTACTCTCTGCTTGGCTAGAGGTGGTAGCTTTCTGTACCTCCTGATTTGGCCTTTGATCTCTTCCTCCGGCCCCTCTGCCCCTTTGTTTGCTTTCCTGCCTGTTTCGGACCGCTTCTGGTCCGCTTGAACCGGCAGGCAGCTTCCCATGGGTCCCAGACCCCATCTGTGTGGCGCCTGCCGTTGTGACAACAGCCCTGTCACTTGAAATGTGCATCATTCCTGATGCTGTGTGTGAGAAGATGACAAATACCATCCCGGCCACCGCTGCTAATCACCTGGGTATATTGGAGACGCTGAGTGGAGACATGAATGCTGAGCTTTGACAAGGTATTCAAGTGGAAACCCGGAGCAGGGACTTCCTATAATTTGTGCGCCAGTGACTGAGATGCATTCGCTTGCTTGGAACAAAATGCTGAATAATCTCAGTGCTCAGTACATTCCCTCCCCACACCATGCCTCTGAATCCCTTCTCCGCATTTCCAGGTTTAGAAATCAACTGAAGGCACTGAGTGCTGTTCTCAGAGACTGAAGCCAGTGGGAGATAATTCCAACGAAAAAGAACTCCCCCCCCCCCTTTCAGGATCTATCTGGTGAAGTTCCTGTGTCCCTCAGAAGGTCACATCACCCACCATCAGACAGTCACATGATGGTGGAACAGCTCAAATGGATGATGACCATGGGTTCTTTGGCTCCTGGAAACAGGAGCCAGTGAGAGAGAATTCCCACTGGAAATTCTCACTGGAAAAGGATGGCCATTGGAAGATCACATTCAGAAGATCACATTCAGGATGGCATTCAGAAGATCACATGATAGTGGGACAGCTCAAATGGACAATGAATATCAGATTCTTTGGCTCCTGGAAATGGGAGCCAGTGGGAAATGGTTGGCCACTGGAAATGGATGAGCAGGGAGGACATTCAGCAGGACACATGATGGTGGAACCGCTCCAGTGGAGTGTGACCATTGGTTCTTTGGCTCCTAGAAATCCCAGCTCCTGACTTTTGCATCTGTTCCCAAAGATTTCTGCAGTAGCTATTTGGCAAATGCGATTGGGGTTTGTGGAAATAAATAATGCATTTTTGTTTTGTTTTTTGCCTCTTGAACAAGAAGCAAACTCACACACGTTCCCCATCCTGCGTGCCGCAAGAAAGCACACTTTAGCACCCCTATGACGGGCCAGAGAACCAAGGACTGTGGGAGGCTATACCTCTTGCTTTGCAGGGGAAGCGTCATGGGCAGGGCAAAGACCAGCTTGGCCAAAGCAATGGCTAGAGAAGGAGTAGATGCAGAGACCTGGTTTCCCATCCTCCCTGGCCAGAACAAACTCTCTTCCAACTGCCAGTTGCCTGGGAACCGCAAAAGTGAGGGATGCACAGTCTGGCTGCCACCATCCAACAAAGGGAGACTGGCTGATTTCTGCATTGTTCACTGTTGCCAAGGTTTGCTGTGATCAAAATGCAAGGATACTATACATCCTCCAAGTCAATAATGCTTTCCGGCATGGTTTGCGGGCGGGACATCATAGGGGTCCATCCCATGGCCAAGGGAGATGCTTAATCTGGAGTCAGAACCTTGGTCCATCTCACTCACATGTTAGAGCAGTGGCTGGCAACAGCTCTCCAGGGTTTCAAGCAGATGGCCTTGCCCAGATCCACCTGGGGCTGCTGCCAGGTAGACATCTGGCACTGGGAGAACATTTTTAACACCCCCATAACACCCCCTCCCAGAACATTTAACTATCCAACATCTTAGAGGCCTCCGAAAGGCACTTTCAAGGGCACTGGGTACCCTCAAGGCTCTGGGAACCACACATCGAGGGGGTGTTTTAGAGGCCTCCGAAAGGCCCTTCGAATTTCACTGAAAACTGGAAATGCCTTTCACTGGAAACTGGAGGCCTCCATGAAACCCTTTCAACGTGTGGCACCCAGAGCAATATACCCCCTGCCCCCCCTGAAAGCGACCCCTGGAACTTCTTATCATAAGTGGAAGATGGAGAGCATGTGAAAGAATTTTTCTTGAGCATTGCCATGATGGTTGTTTTTTCGGTTTCTTCCTTGGAGTAGGAAGGGCCAACTTCTAGCCCCTGGCTGCCTGTGATAGAAGGCAGAACAGGGGAAGGGGCTCTGTCTTCCCAAGT
This sequence comes from Tiliqua scincoides, assembly GCF_035046505.1. Classification (NCBI taxonomy): domain Eukaryota; kingdom Metazoa; phylum Chordata; class Lepidosauria; order Squamata; family Scincidae; genus Tiliqua; species Tiliqua scincoides. The sequence continues at coordinate 12,913,849 of NC_089833.1, forward strand.
TGGAAGACCACCAGGATGCCATCCGTAACCTACTCGACAACTGGTCAACCTGGACCTGCGCCACTACCGTATAAGGGCATGTTGCCATCAGACATTCCACGAGGGACTTAAAATAGATAAAAGAGCACAAAAACAAGACCCAGTGCAGGCTGTTGACAGCTCTAGATAGATATATGAAAGCAAAAAAAAAAAAAACACAACACCCCTCACCCTCTAAACACAGGTTTTTATAGAGGCTGGAATTAAATTGTTTTCCCAATCATTATAAATGTCAGTGTCCCCATGCCGATGAGAAACCTGCCCCATCGGAGCCGGAGCTTGTCAAATAAATGCGCAGAAAACCTTTCTAAAGACACGGAGGGGGGGAGAGAGAGAGATGGGACTTGGAGGCAGCAAAGCTTTAAAACAACGGTTGCTATGCAACTCTGTAACTTCAGGAGATAAATGGCTCCATAATGCACCCTTAATGTGGGGTCTCCAGCATATATGGAGACCTGTTTATTAAGAACTTCTTTTAAAGATGCTGATGGATTGAACCATCACTGGGGTCATATTCAGGCCCATTAGGGATCTGGCAGGCAAACGACACTTTTTGGTACTAATCCTTGTGTCTGCACAGCCATCCGAAATGTCAAAATACGTACAGTCAGATGTAATGTTGTCTTGACCCCAAGCATCTGCGGGGAGGGCAAAGGGATGTATTTTCCTTTGGATCCTGTGACCTGGGTGGGCAACACTATGCTGGCAAGTGCACAAGGCCTTCCTCAGCATCCCATGTGTACTGTCACGGTTCTGTTTTTTTCTCTCTCTTTACCCGTGGAACTCCTTGCCACAGGATGTGGGTATGGCGTCTGGCCTAGATGCCTTTGAAAGGGGATTTGACAGATTGATGCAGCAAAAGTCCATCACAGGTTAGAAGCCTTGGTGGGTCTGTGAAACCTCCCGAATTTTAAGACCCCAGACAATCCTGTGCCCCCAGACCCTTTCTGACCTCTGTACCGCATCCTCATGCTGGCCTAGTCTGCTCCTGAGTAGCCGTGAACATGCTTCATGGCACGTTTGCAACTCTTGGGAGCCAGCCTAAGGGTCTTGGGCTAGCTTGATGGGGGGGGGTGTAAGATTGCACTGCCTGTTACATAAGAAAGTTGTGATTTCTTTTCCTGGTTAATTGGCCAAAATGTTTGATAGAACATGTTTTTTTTTTTCATCACATTCTGCATGAAATCACCTTTCCAATGAAGTACAACACGATTATTCATAAATAAAAATTTTTCCAAAGATTTCCAAAATGTCAGCCACTGGTGGTGTCATCCCCCCTGAGGGTGTCACCCGGTGGGGTCCTAACCTGCTTGCTCTCCTCTAGTGATGCCAGGATACCCGATGCTGGTTCTGTTTACCTGATATTTTTTTTAAAATGCAAACCAGCAGCAACTGAACTATGGTTGAAACTTAATGCAGTCAAGCTGGGGGAAAATAGGGAATAAGTTATGTGCGCTGGCAGGAACCGCCATAGATCACCAAACGGGTTCACTCTAAGTGTGTTTTCCCAAAGAAGATGCTCGTATTTAATAGAGAGGATTAGAGCGGCAAAACAAGCCATCTTTCATTTCCTGCTATACAAATCTGTCATACTGCTCTGTTAAAACTACCCAAAAAAGAGGCCTCGTCTCTCCTGGGTGCTTTCTTCTGCTTGCGCCTTCCTGGCGTTCAAAGCATCTCAATATTTTACCACCTTGATAATGAAAAATGCATCATTCGCAGCCCGTCATTCCTGCCATCTCGCCGAGACAGGGGGAAAAAAAATCTGTAGCCCTCGGCCAGTTTCATGGGTTTGGTACAGAAGAGCGAACCAGCGCACGGTGTCAAGAGATACGAAACGCAAGAGGACTCCTGGGGGGCATTCCTGGGGGAGGGAGAATGCGCTGGGCTTCGGGCAGGGAAAAACCACACTCAAATCGCACTCGTAATCTAGAACACAGCTGCCCAGTGCGATTGTTGGACACAAGATAAGGAATGCTCCAGGTTTCCTAGAGACAAACAATGCGCTCCATCTGATCACAGCCCCAAAATTCTTGCAGATGTGGTGCAACTGATTCCAAGGGTACTGGTTTAATAATAATAATAATAATAATAATAATAATAATAAAACAGGTATTTATATACCGCCTTTCTTGGTCTTTATTCAAGACTTTATTCAAGGCGGTTTACATAGGCAGGCTTATTTAAATCCCTTATTAAATAGGGATTTTTACAATTGAAAGAAGGTTCTTTCTTTCAAGAACCACAACATTCAGGTGTTTCGTTCCAATCTGGCTTCACATTCTGGCCTCCATCCTCCCACGCTCAGAGCAGATGGAATAACTCGGCTTCAGCTTGTCAGCTGCTTCAAGGTCGCACGGTGCCAGTGGCCTCGAACCGGCGACCTTGTGGATGTTATCTTCAGGCAGACGGAGGCTCTACCCTCTAGACCAGACCTCCTGCCCTATTTAGCATGCCAGTAAGTCTACAACAGCTGCATCATGCAGCCTGTATGAAAACAGGGACTAGGGTATTTGCATGCTGGTCAAATGCACCCCCATCAGTGGTATCCCCCTGGGCATTTGTGCCTGTTTTTTAGTATCCTGGTCATTTCCATCACACTATAACGGGGCAACAAACCCCACGTTATAAACCTGCGTGAATTGCTTGATTTATAATCTGGGTTGATCTATATATAATCTCAATAATAAGCACGGTAATAGATGACCTCGGTAATCTTGAAAATAGATTATAATCTATCATCTTGATCAGGGGTCTCTAAACTTTTCGGCCAAAGGGCCGCATCAAATAGCTGGCACAGTGTCGAGGGCCGGGAAACAAAATTAAATAGAAAATTTAAAACAATAACATTAGAGATGGAACTTAGATGAAAGAATACATGAATGGGCTCAAATGTCCAGGACTTCTTTATGCACAAACTTGTTGTTGGCAACCTTCAGTCTCGAAAGACTCTGGTATCGCGCTCTGAAAGGTGGTTCTGGAACAGTGTCTAGTGTGACTGAAAAGGCCGATTCGGAAGTGACAATCCCTTCCACACTGGGAGCAAGTGCAGTCTGTCCCTGGTCTGTCTCCCTGGCTATGGGCCTTCCTTCTTTGCCTCAGACTGTTGGCCAAGTGTCTCTTCAAACTGGGAAAGGCCATGCTGCACAGCCTGCCTCCAAGCGGGCTGCTCAGAGGCCAAGGTTTCCCACCTGTTGAGGTCCACTCCTAAGGCCTTCAGATCCCTCTTGCAGATGTCCTTGTAACGCAGCTGTGGTCTACCTGTAGGGCACTTTCCTTGCACAAGTAGCCCAAGAAATAAAGCACACACACTTAAATGGACCGCCATTCCCTCACTGCACAAGCACAACTCTGGTTGTGTTTGGTCAACTGGGTCACAGGCTCTCAGGGGATCAGAAGCTGGCTGGGGGCCAGATAGAGGCTCACTGCAGGCTGCATCTGGCCCCAGGGCCGGGGTTTGGAGATCCCTGATCTTGATCAACGATCTGGGTACTGTTTTGCCAAAGTTCTGCGTTTTGCCTAGAGAGCTTATACCCACTTTGAACTAACCAGTTCCCCCAACTTAACCACAGTTAACTCTACCAATCTGAAAAAACTACCACCGTACCCCAGCACCAGCAGAAAGGGTAGCTTGCTTGTGGAGCTGCAGGGTACCGCCTCCCAGTTCCTAAGGCAGCAGTCCTTTAGGTACAGCACTACCACCTCAGCTCTCCACCGATCAGCAGTCTGTGTGATTAGTTCGTTAGTTAGTCTATCGGTCAGGGCGCCAGTTCGTTGTTTGTCCGCCAGTCCGTGAGTCAGTTTGCCAGTGAATCTGTCCAAAAGTCCAATAAGCTGTCAGTCTTACTGGACTGACTCTCTGGCTAACTGACTCTGGCTTGTTAGCAGAGTCGTGGGTCAGTCCGTGAGTTTAACAGCCAGTAACTGAGTTAGCCAGAGAGTCAGTCCAGTAAGCAGAGCTGTGAGTCAGTCTGTGGGTCAACAGACCAGTAAGCCAAAAAGTCAGTCCATTTAGCCAGCAATTCAACTCAACTCTCCTCTCTCTCTCCAACTACAACCCACAAACTCTCCCTGCCCCAGGTGCTCCTTATATACTGTAATAGCCTGACTGCCTCTCGGGGTTGCAGCTGTGAAGCACAAGGTCTTAACCCCATGTTTCCCAAATTCACCAGGGCAAAGGGCCACTGCAGACACCACATCCTATCTTCTTGCCATACCTTTCATGATTCCAATACAGGTACGCAGCACTTACAGACTGCACTTGCTCCCAGTGTGGAAGGGACTGTCACTCCCGAATTGGCCTTTTCAGCCACACTAACGTTGTTCCAGAACCACCATTCAGAGCATGATACCAGAGTCTTTCGAGACTGAAGGTTGCCAACAACACAGCACTTACTGGATTGCACCAGCATTGAATGGAAAGTATGAATAAACATACCCAAGTTCAGACCAATAATGTTTGTACCTGGGGACACAGTTTAGATGTGTGAATAGCCCTAAAATGTGAAGGGTCAGGGAAAATTGCTTCACAGACCAGGTGGGGATTCAAATTGGCCATCAAATGATATTTTACGATGCATTTGTGAAGGATGTTTATTCAAATGTCTTGTAATTATTTCTATTAATTATCCAGATGGATTTTTGACCTGAGTGACAAGCAATTAATTTTCCAAAATGGAGGATTCCATCTCAATGCATCAGTTTGGTTTTTTTTGGGGGGAGGGGGAGAGAAAAGACCAAGCAATTCAGAATTCAGGGAGAAATTCAGAATTGGAGAATTTATGGAACCGTCCTCACAATGTCAGAGTGGCAGAGCTTTGGGGTGGTGAACCCCTTTCCTTGACATGTGCTCAGCCCCGCTGAAGCATCCCTGAACTGGAACCAGACTCTGAAACACCACCGCAATAATGCCAATGATCAACATGTCTGTAAACATGTAAAAAGAGAGGAAGGGGTGCATGTAAAGAGGCAGAAGATACTGCTGCTTTTGGATTAATTGGCTCCTGTTGTGGATTATATCTGTGTTTCTATTTTGACATGGATGGTTTGAAATGTGGCATTTGATTGGTTTGCTTCCCTGAGCTTGTTCTCAACGGGAGAGGCAGATGAGAAAGCAGGATAAGAAAGAAAGAAAAAAATCTAAGCACATATTGAAGCTGACTGTGTGAGCAAGATGCGGGTGTGTGTGAATTGGGCTTTGCAGGAGGGAATCCAGGAGTGAGGGTTTCCCAGTCAGTCATCATGATGATTGCCTTCCCGGCTTGAGATAACTGACGAAAAGTGCGTGGGAGAAAGTCTCTTGCACGGCTCTGAAAAGAGAGAGAGATCTTGCATGGATCTGCACATGTGACCAGAGTTCCTCTGCAAGAGAGATGCACCCCCACCCCTTTCAACTAAGGGGGCCAGGAACTTAGCAACCCCCTTGGACAGACATGCACCCCATGTCTCTCCTGACTTTAGAGATTACGATGTTCCATTATCTTGTTGAGTACTTAAGATTTACATGCTGGAAACTTCTGCAGACTGAAAGATGGCAATTCATATTCTCTCTCTCTCTCTCTCTCTCTCTCTCTCACACACACACACACACGCACGCACGCACGCACGCACGCACGCTCTCTGCCCCTCCTTTTTTTGTAAAGGGTCAGGGAAAATTGCTTCACAAGCTAGATCTGGCCAGTGTGGATACAAATTGGCCATCAGATGATATTTTAAGATCTCATCTTAACATCGGTTTATGTCTACCCATTTGGCTTGGTGGGCTTTAACCCCTCAAGTTCACACTGAGCTAATCTGATAAAGGTCAACCAGTTCATGTCCTCACTTGGGTGTCCTCATTTTCCAGACTCAGGTGCTTGAGCCTTTCCTCTGAGCAGGGCTGACTGTAGGAGCTGCAAAACATCTTTGCAGGCTCCCACCCCCCAACCCCCGTGGAACCCCCCCTCTTCAGCAGGAAGAGCCGCAGTGGCAAGACACTCAGCAGTGGGCATCCCTGCCAACTGCTTGAGGTGGGCAATTTCAAGCCAGTTGGACCCAGGGGTGGGCAGGAGAGTACGCTGCACTCACCACACTTTCCTAATGATGCCTCGGCATGGAAGATTCCCTGTTGGAGTCAACTATGGAGTGAGGTGCAGCTGTGGATGCTCTGCGTGCCGCCCCAATCTGGGGGCCCTCCAGGTGTGGGGCCCAGTTGCCCTCAGACCTGCCCTGCCTCTGAGAGATGGTGCTCCAACCTCCTGATAATTTGGGTTGCCCTTCTCTGGGCCTTCTTCAGCTCCCCATGATATGTCTGGCTCTGCTACGTTCCGATCAATCCTCACGGGGAAGGGCTATGAAATATTGCCAAAGATGTGTCGGATCAATTGATCGTACCCTGTAGAGACCCAGCAAAATCAGCCATGGAGGAGTGCGCCCACTGCATCTCTATATGAGTTCCTGTTCAAGGGCTGCCTCCTGCAGCTGTGTTCTTTCTGAATAGGGGATGGCGAAGCTGGATCATGTCGCTGTTGAATGTCTAACAAACTGTTGGGGCCTGACTCTTCTTTCAACAGTTCTTGTTCCTCTGACGGGTTCCTGGCTGTGTGCCCACTGTTTTCCCCGTCTGCATATTCATGCCCTCATTATGGAAGCTCTCCTTGTGAAGAAGTTCTTAGAAAAACAGTTGGGGGGTGGTTGGTGTTTGGGTGTTGTTTTTTTCGTAATGAAGGACTTAAAAAGTCTAATGGGGACAGCTTGGGTTAAGACATCACCTGGTCCTCAATAGCGCCAGATGTTTCCTGAAAACATTTTCAAGTTCTGACATTTATAAAATAATGTGCATGTAATTGATAGTTTTAATCATGCACAAACAAATCCAGAGCGAAGTCAGGTTATAAATCTCTCTCTCTCTCCTCTGTGTGTGTGTGTGTGAAATGGTTGGCAACCTTCAGTCTCGAAAAACTCTGGTATAAGCCTACAGCACCCAGTATTCCCAGGCGGTCTCCCATCCAAGTACTAACCAGGCCTAACCCTGCTTAGCTTCCAAGATCAGACGAGATCAGGCATGGAAAGACTATGGTATAAGCCTACAGCACCCAGTATTCCCAGGCGGTCTCCCATCCAAGTACTAACCAGGCCTGACCCTGCTTAGCTTCCAAGATCAGACGAGATCGGGCATGGAAAGACTATGGTATAAGCCTACAGCACCTGGTATTCCCAGGCGGTCTCCCATCTAAGTCCTAACCAGGCCTGACCCTGCTTAGCTTCCGAGATCAGACGAGAACAGGCATGGAAAGACTCTGGTATAAGCCTACAGCACCCAGTATTCCCAGGCAGTCTCCCATCCAAGTCCTAACCAGGCCTGACCCTGCTTATTTTCCGAGTTCAGACGAGATCGGGCATGTGCAGGGTAACAGTTGCTGCATGTGAGAGAGAGAGAGAGAAACCTGAATGGTTCTCCAGATGTTTCACAGATCGCTACCTATGACCCCCAGAAAGGCTCACTGCACAGATAATAAAATCAAATCATTGTATGGAAAAATGAGAGTGGTTTACCGTGTATGACAGGCTGTCATGTAGAACCATGGATAAAACTCAACGATGCATATAAAGCTGCTGCACCCGTTCTATTCATCACCTCTATAGGAAATCAACGTCCTGCTCAGGATTCGCACACTAACCCTGGCTCCGTCCACCGCAAACGAGAGGGCATTTTAAGCGTTGTGCTTGTGTCAGTGTGTCTGAGAAAACCAATTTGTTTAAACTCAGCAGGCCGACTGCCCATTTTGACCCGAGGATTTGACAATTCTGGCAATGGATTCAGAAGCACCTAACTCTCACCTGCAGGAGATTTAAATTTGCAAAATTTACCCATGCACTGACCTAGATTTTTATATCCCCCGCTTTCAACCTTCTAAAAGGCCCCAAGGGAAGTTCACATTTGGTTTACAACACACAGTACACAAGACACTCTCTCTCTCTCTTCCCCACAGAGGAACGTGGTGGATACCTGGGAGAGAAGAGGGTCTCAGCTTAAAAAGACCCTCAGGGCAAAGGTCTGTGATTTTGCTGATTTAAGCACTGCTTACACTGATGGTGAAAGAACAACAGTCCCAGGAGTTGCCTCCTGTGACAGTATTTAGGTGTCTAGTTAACACTTTCTTATTTAACAAGCTATTTAAATAATTGTGCTGTTTGTTTGTTTGAGCCACTTGTAATTTTCACCTGCAAACCAAACCATCTTTCCTATTTTTCCCACTCCAGCCCCCCAACAGAACTCAGTTTTGATCAGGCAGAACCATTTTTTGATTGGATCCAAGCCCTCTCTCGTGCAGGCTTTGACAGGTTGCCATGACCCCCCCAAATGAGGCTTTGCTACCCCATTGAGGTCACCACCCACAGTTTGAAGGACATTTCTGTAAGGAGCAATCTTGGATATTTGGGTTACTGCTAGCAAAGTCACACATAAATGATGACGACGTCATGATGGGCATTTGGGTTGGTGGAACTTTCCATGTGGTGGGTGAGGTAGGAAGAGGTGACAACTTAAGGATTTGGGACTACTCAGAAATGGCACTCTCAGTTGACTCTTTCAACCTTGAGGAGGCAATCTCTCAATCCCATTCACTTTGGCTGTGCGACCAAAGGTGGCACCGTGCGACCTTGAAGCAGCTGACAAGCTGAAGCCGAGCTATTCCATCTGCTCTGAGCGTGGGAGGATGGAGGCCAGAATGTGAAGCCAGATCAGAGAGAAACACCTGAATGTAGTGGTTCTTGAAAGAAAGAACCTTCTTTCAAATTGTAAAAATCCCTATTTAATAAGGGATTTAAATAAAGCCTGCCTATGTAAACCGCCTTGAATAAAGACTTGAATAAAGACCAAGAAAGGCGGTATATAAATACCTGTTGTTGTTGTTGTTGTTGTTGTTGTTATCTAAACAGAGAGCAAATTTTTAAAAAAATAGAAAAATGCAAGGCAGGCAGGCCTATCTGTGGGGCAGCAAATGCTCAGCTCAGACCAGGACTTCCATTCTGATGAAGGTTTCACCCCACAAACTGTGGGAGTCCAACTCCAGTGTGATTTAATTCTGCGAAGTTCAGGCTTTGCCCACTCACTCCAAACCCCAAACATTCCCTGCACCGGTTTCTGTCTTAGAAAGGTTTGGTGCTTGAATCTTTCCAGGGAGGGAGAGAACACTCCGTGATGGATGGACTGACAGCATGAAAATTATTCCCTCCAATTCTGCGTGTAACTATATCCTAACGATCGGCATTATTGGAGAATTAGCGGGAAGTTAATTCCGGTCATGGATCCATCCTTGCGTTTAAAAACAACAAAAATAAGTGGAGATTGTTCCGTGAAAATCGCTGCAGTGGCTTTTATTTTATTTTTTTTTATTTTATTTTTTTTGCACGCTCAGTCAATGCCGCAGAATAATTACTATAATTCAAAACCATTTCTGACTCAGCAGCCTGGCACAGCTCATTAAAAAAAGCAACCAAAAAAACCCTCTTCAGCCCAGCGTTTACTACAACACTCTTCGTTAAGAGTGACTTAATATGAGGACTTTAATTGCTCTCATCCACATGGGAGGGGTTGGGGGAAACATGCCTGTCCACCACCCACGTTTTGTATGCATGCTGGGGAAAAAAGGGGGCAGCATGATTTTCATGTCTTCACTGATTGATTCCAACGTATGGATTCCGCTGTTCAAAAAGCTTCCAGTGGTGTTCATCCCAGGGGTGAAGTCAGGAGATCTCCAAACTGGGCATTGGTTGAGAGGGTCTATTCCTGTGATAGGACCCCCTTGGCTAGGGCAAAGGTTGCGATGAACCAGTGTGCCATCAGAGAATGGGGCATGCTTTGAGAGCACCTCCCACAGCCATACTTTCCCCCACAAAGTTCTGGATCGTTCCTGGGTGATGCTTCTTTAAATGCGTGCCTGAAGGGACATTTGGAACTCACTCTTAATAACGAACCAAAAGCATCCTAGCAGATTTGTATGGGGAGCTCACATGCCCAATTAGCATCCATTTGCTGTTGGTCTAATTGCAAACATCTTGGCCTGGGACCTTCTGAAAGCTTTCATCTCATGCACGTGGCTTGGGAAAATGGCATTTGGAGGCTTGACCTGGCCTTGCGTGTCATGTGATGCGACTGTTAAAAGCAGCTTCTCTAGTGAATGCTTCTGGTTTTACAGAATTTCTCAGCAGGGGTAAATGCTGCAGATAACATTGGGGGGGGGGGGAGGAGTAAATCAAGAATACTGAAGGACAGTAATTATGACATGTTGTTTTAAACTAGAACAGGGAGATCTGGAATGACAACAGCCAATTAAATGCCATTTTAGAATTCACATAATGCCTTTCTGAGGACTGAGAATTTTGTTTTCCTAGAAGCAGTGTAGGGTTTGCATCACCCAGTACGGGAGGCCAGCATATCACCCCTGTCACGGACCTCCTCCCATGCAGTGGGAGGGGCAACGCCCTGGGTGATGCACCATTGTCCCACCCCCAACTGGATTTTTGGCTACAACGTTTGATAGAATAGAGATATTTCAACGCGGTTTGCTTCACTGCATTCTGCATGAAATCACCCATCAATTGATATATAACATGAAGGTGTTATTCAAAAATGTCAAGATTTTAAAAATTTTGTCCAGTAGTAGTGTCACCCCCTCGCGCGTGTCACCCAGTGCACCTCTCTAGTGACACCACTGCCTGAAGTTCATAAGTGCTGTTATAAGATGTTGAGACAGGACTTGCTGCCACTACCCAAAAGAAGAGCATTCTAGGCAGAAACTCACTGGATTTTTTCTTATTCTTTGTGAGCTACTGATTGGTTGGGTGACCCTGCACGTGCCCGATCTTGTCTGATCTCGGAAGCTAAGCAGGGTCAGGCTTGGTTAGTACTTGGATGGGAGACCGCCTGGGAATACCGGGTGCTGTAGGCTTATACCATAGTCTTTCCATGCACGATCTCGTCTGATCTCGGAAGCTAAGCAGGGTCAGGCCTGGTTAGTTCTTGGAAGGGAGACCGCCTGGGAATACCGGGTGCTGTAGGCTTATACCATAGTCTTTCCATGCCCAATCTCGTCTGATCTCGGAAGCTAAGAAGGGTCAGGTCTGGTTAGTACTTGGAAGGGAGACCACCTGGGAATACCAGGTGCTGTAGGCTTATACCATAGTCTTTCGAGACTGAAGGTTGCCAACTAACCTGTCCTGTTATAAATAAAAATAAATAAACCAATAAATAAAGTTGAAACATCACCAATCCTAGTGATGCCACTGAATCTAGGTTGTGCAAGCGATATTGCAATTTATTCTGTATGGTCTCGTACAGGAAGAAGTCCAACATGGGGGTGACTCACAGCCCAATCCTATCCACACTTACCTGGGAGTAAGCCCCATTGACTGCAATGGAACTTACTTCTGAGTAGACATGCCTAGGATTAGGCTATCAATGAGCTCTCACACAGGGTGACTCACAGCCCAATCCTATCCACACTTACCTGGGAGTAAGCCCCACTGGCTCTGAAGTGACTTACTTCTGAGTAGACATGCATAGGATTGGGCTGTCAAACCCTACTGATGCCTCTGGGCCCTGCCCGCGCATGACATCACTTCCTGAACCCTGCCTGCTTGGGATGTCCACTGTGGGTGCTCAGGTCCTGCCGCATCGCTGTGAGAGGCTGTCTCTCCGGGGTCTGTTGCTCCACTGGGGATCGCTGCCAAGCATTCTCTGTGCCATACTCTTGTCAAATTCCTGGGGTATCACACATTTTTTTTGTTGGTATCCTTCAGTCTCGGAAGACTATGGTATCGCGCTCTGAATAGTGTTCTGGAACAGAGTGTCCTCTGCAGTGTGCGAAGCCTGGGTAAAGTAGATATGGGTGATAGACTGTTACCCATGCAGCAAATCCTCCCTCTCCACGTCGCTGAAATGGTCCAATGGAAAGGCAGAGGCCAATACGGTTGGTTCCAGCGGCGTCGGAGGAGTTGCCAGAACGTGACTGTGTTCAGCCATGAACTGCCTCAGGGACTCCGGCTCCGGATTTTGCCTCCAGGTTGACTCCTGAAGCCTTTTCCATAACTGGATGTAGCCACAAGGCAGTGGAGGTTTGGGATCAGAGTTTTCCTTCTCTCAGATGAGCTGCCTTCCCAGGCTGACGAGCCCCATCTACCCGGTGGCTGTTTAGTCGCCTCTTACGACAAGTACAGCCAAACTGAGGGCCTATTCTTATCCCCAGCCCCCAGGGTTGGTATCACACATTATATATGGTAAATAATGCAAGAGGAGCTGTAATTATGTTGTGGACTTTCTCGAGAGAGAGATTTTTGTATGCTTGGATATCACTTTCCCCCTCCCGCCTTTAAATGGAGAAAGAGACAATCTAATGGCTTAATAAGATCAGTGTCAATATAATACATGAAAGGAACATTTTGGAGGCCCTTTTTTTTCCAAGGCAGTATTTCAATTATGGCAGAGTAAAACCTCCTGCTGCGGGAACAGCCAAGAATGAAGCCTTGCCAAGACGGGACAATGAGGCACAGGGTATCCACACCGATATACGTGCACACATTCAAACACACACACATTCATGTGCAGACATTCAAACACCCACTCCAGTCCACTTTGCAAATCAACCGAAAGTTGCCCGTCAAAAATGCATGAAACAAAAGGCCTCCCATGAATAATGGAACGTCCAGGTGACAGTTTCCGAAGCGGGCATATTTTATCTCCTCTCCTGTGAGCAAGCCATGAATTTGGCTTTTTGAGTCACCGTCTATTGTGTATTACAAAACCCGACAGGGGGGCGCATTTGGAAATTGAAAAATTCCCCTCTAGAACATGGGATTTAGTCATGCTGTTAGCTTGACTTTTAAAATGTGAACAGCTCAAAGCCAGCTCCGCGTTCAAGGGCACGCGGCCGCTTCGTTCTCAAACTTTTCCTTTTCCCAAAGTGGATCTTTGTGACACTTACCCTGGGGCATTTGGTGGGCCGCTGTGAGATACAGGAAACTGGACTAGATGGGCCTATGGCCTGATCCAGTGGGGCTGTTCTTATGTTCTTAACTACAATTCCCAGGAAGCCTTGCAGGTCTGTTGTTATCTGGTGTGCTCCCTGGGGCATTTGGTGGGCCGCTGTGAGATACAGGAAGCTGGACCAGATGGGCCTATGGCCTGATCCAGTGGGGCTGTTCTTATGTTCTTAACTACAATTCCCAGGAAGCCTTGCAGGTCTGTTGTTATCTGGTGTGCTCCCTGGGGCATTTGGTGGGCCGCTGTGAGATACAGGAAGCTGGACCAGATGGACCTATGGCCTGATCCAGTGGGGCTGTTCTTATGTTCTTATGTTCTTATGACACGCACAAAACTTTCCAGCAGTTGTTTTGCAGTCAATTCTGTGCTGCTAAAAGAGTGCCATTGGGACATCTATGGGATGTCCTGCCTTCAGGTTCTGTAAAGCCCATTCAGCCCAACTTTCTGTTTGGCCAACCAGATGCCAGGTCGATGCCAACCTGATGTCCGCACCTGGAAAAGGTGCAGAAGAGAGCGACCAAAATGATTACTGGGCTGGGGCACTTCCCTTATGAGGAAAGGCTACAGCGTTTGGGGCTCTTCCGTCTAGAACAGGGATCTCCAAACCCTGGCCCGGGGGCCAGATGTGGCCTGCGAAGTGCCTCTATCCGGCCCGCAGCCAGCCTCTGATCCCTTGAGAGCCTCTGGCCCAGTTGACCAAACACAACCAGAGTTGTGCTCGTGGGGTGGGAGAATAGGAGTCCATTTAAGTGGGTGTACTTTATTTTTTGGGCTGTGTTCGTGCTTGGAGAAATCCTGGACATTTGAACCCATTCATTCATTCATTTCAGGCCTTCATCTAAGTTTCATCTCTAATGTATTTATGTAAATTTTATATTTAATTTTTTTTTCCCGGCCCTCGACACCGTGCCAGATATTTGACGCAGCCCTTCGGCCAAAAAGTTTAGAGACCCCTGGTCTAGAAAAAAGGGAGATCTTTTTTGATCTTGATTTTTTAAAGTCTGGTCAAGCTAGGTGGGTCTTGATAGAGCGTCATTTTAAAAAAGTGGGTCCTGCTGCTAAAACGTTTGGGAACCACTGCTCTAGTACATGTTCACTTTTCAATCGCCTTCCTAAAAAGCATTCTCACAATTGCCCCTGTTCATTCTTGGTCTCCAACCCTGTGCCACCAGACATGTCCTCTTCGAAACGGTCTGTTCATAGGAAGGTCATAGATGCTGAAAGATGAGCAAAAGCCTTCCTTCCCATTTCAAAAGATACGGTGAGCAAAGTAAATGGGTTTCCATGGCATCACTGACGGAACTGGACACCTGTCTTGTCTGATGAGGGGACTCCATTCAAGCTCAGGCAAGCCCAAACGGGCCATGTGTGCAGATCAGTCCCACCCGCCAATCATGTGGTTGCAGGAAGCCAAAAATTCAGGACCCGGCATCGTCTCTGACTGTAAATGAAAATAAAATGCTTCAGAGGAGAGTCGGATGAAAATTAACTCCAGTCACCAAAGCTGAAATGCTCTTTTCTGCTCTGAGGAGAAAGGATTAAGCGTTGGATGTATTTACAGCTGAAGGGATTTCCATGTGGTCTGTAGATGTTTGAAATTGTGCATATATATTTTTAAACCATATTTGTGTGTAATGGTTGGCAACCTTCAGTCTCGAAAGACTATGGTATAAGCTTACAGCACCTGGTATTCCCAGGCAGTCTCCCATCCAAGTACTAACCAGGCCTGACCCTGCTTAGCTTCCGAGATCAGACGAGATCAGGCATGGAAAGACTATGGTATAAGCCTACAGCACCTGGTATTCCCAGGCGGTCTTCCATCCAAGTACTAACCAGGCCTGACCCTGCTTAGCTTCCGAGATCAGACGAGATCGTGCATGGAAAGACTATGGTATAAGCCTACAGCACCCGGGATTCCCAGGCGGTCTCCCATCTAAGTACTAACCAGGCCTGACCCTGCTTAGCTTCCAAGATCAGATGAGTAGCACCAACCAAATGAAGAAGAAGGCTTTTAGGCAAACACCAGGCATACTGGTTTGTGTTTCACTTTACGATTTTTTATATATCAAATGCTTAGGTATATACTGATTTTTTTTTTTAATGACTTCTGCCTAAAACTCTAGAGAGCCCTTGTCATTCAGAGTAGATAGGACTGGGCAAGGGGCATCCCTATGGGCATCACTATCTTGGACAACCAATCCCTTCTGGGGCATCCCTACCCCAGTGGTACAAAACATCCTTTGCATATGAAAGATCTGGAGGCATCACGGCCCCTGACTTGAGTTTCAGAGCCTGCTCCACCAGTACTGGATCCAGATCTTGACACTGGTCTAGAGATGAAGCCCTTCAGAAGACCCCAGGAGCAAGAAGCACCACAACCTGCCCCCCCTGGCCCAGTTCTCTGAAGAACCAGTACCTTGCACCCCGCCCCCACACACACCTGCTTGCCATGTCAGCAGAGAGCCAGGCTGGAGTTCTGGAGAACAGCAAGAGGAACGCAAGGTTCCAAGCCAGTGGGCTGCCCCTTGAAGACACTTCCCTTTCCTGAAGTAGGGGAGGAGCCTGGGATGAGGAGTCTAGACCTCAGGTATCCTCTTAATGTTGCTTTGGGTCCAAGTCAGCTGCCTTGGAGCTCTCCATGGTCTTGAACCTCTCCCACTCAAAGGACAGAAGCAACCTGATTCCAGCCATAGCAAGAGGCTCTTTTTCAAACTTGGCTGCTCCCTTCCACTCAGCGGGGGGGGGGGGGGGATTACTAGCCATCCTGGTGGAGCCCCACATAGTGTTCCTCCTAGAGGCTGTTTGCTGGTGTGTCTTTGGGCGTGAGTCATTTGGGGACGGACACGAGAGCATCTTCAGGTTGTCGACCTCTCGACCGTGTCTTGTCGTCTCCCCAGCCCTTTCCCACTGATCAGCCTCTGGACTCCTCAACCCAATTTGTGCCCTCAATAAGCCCCACAGTCTGGGAACTGGGGGGGGGGTAGTATCAAAGGGGAGATTGTTCCTTCCTGAAAAAAAAAGGCAGGCAATGGATCAATTGCGTTCATGGTTTTGTAGCCATCGATGAAAGGGGCTTCCCCTCCCGACTTGGGGGAATCGTCAGCGATCGTTCCAGTATCTTTTTGTTAAGCTGCCTCTGAGCTTCCTGTTACTGATTACTTCTCAACGAGGTCTTTATCTGGAGGTGGCAGGAAATTTATTTCCCCGGCAACTTGTCAAACCGAGACAAATTCCTGACTGCGCTCCAAATGGAGACGCCAGCCTTGAAAATGGCGTGGTAAGAGAACTCATGTGGATCACGGCAGGAATGGAGAAGAGCTGTCCAGGCTGCTAGATGGAACCAAAGGTGTCACTATTAAGGGCCCATGCAGAAGACACAGGAATGGGTGGGTTGGAGTTTGATTGGGGTGGCCTTGGACAGTCTAACTCTTGGGAGAGGAGGCAGCAGAAGTTTTGCCAATGAGATTGAGGGGCAATGACATTGACACTGAGGCCAGGGTGGACCCACAGGCAGACATATACAAATCCCAATCTACTGTCCACATAAATGCCCCTGAGGTCAGGTAGCCAACGCTGGGCATTGAGTTGAAGTTTGCAGTGAAGCAAGCAGGAGAACTTAGGAAGGCATCTAGAATTAGCCCATTGATCCATCTACACAGGACCCTGCACCCCAACCATGCTCTCTGAAGGTCTCAGGGAGAGGTTTTCCTCCTCTGCTATCTGGAATCAATTTTTGAAGGCCTGAGAGGCCAGCGATTGAACTTAGGGTGGCCAGAGCTCTGTGGCAAACCACATGTTTGACATGCCTGATGTCAGAAGCTAAGCAGGGTCAGACCTGGTTAGTACTTGGATGGGAGACCGCCTGGGAATACCGGGTGCTGTAGGCTTATACCATAGTCTTTCCATGCCTGATCTTGTCTGATCTCGGAAGCTAAGCAGGGTCAGGCCTGGTTAGTACTTGGATGGGAGACCGCCTGGGAATACCAGGTGCTGTAGGCTTATACCATAGTCTTTCCATGCCTGATCTTGTCTGATCTCAGAAGCTAAGCAGGGTCAGGCCTGGTTAGTACTTGGATGGGAGACCGCCAGGGAATACCGGGTGCTGTAGGCTTATACCATAGTCTTTCCATGCCTGATCTTGTCTGATCTCAGAAGCTAAGCAGGGTCAGGCCCGGTTAGTACTTGGATGGGAGACCGCCTGGGAATACCGGGTGCTGTAGGCTTATACCAGTCTTTCCATGCCTGATCTCTTCTGATCTCGGAAGCTAAGCAGGGTCAGGCCTGGTTAGTACTTGGATGGGAGACCGCCTGGGAATACCGGGTGCTGTAGGCTTATACCATAGTCTTTCCATGCCCGATCTCATCTGATCTCGGAAGCTAAGCTGGGTCAGGCCTGGTTAGGACTTGGATGGGAGTCCACCTGGAAATACTGGGTGCTGTAGGCTTATACCATGGTCTTTCGAGACTGAAGGTTGCCAACCAACCAGGCGTCCTCCAGCTCAACTCCCGGCTGCGCCTCCAGTGTACAAAGAGAGTGGCTGGGTGGGACCAGCTCCAGGTGCCAGGCTGTGGGGTGTTGGTGGTGTCTGAGAGGCCACCCCAAGATGGCGGCAGCAGTGGTGTTGACCCTGGCTGCTGCCGCTGCTGTAAAAACGTTCAGTGTCTTGTGTTTCTTCTCCAGTCATTATTATTATACATTTCATATCATAACGATTGCTGAAAAATACTTTTGTCATGGTGGGGTGCCAAAAGTCTAGGGCCCTGGGTACCAGATGACCTTGGTACGTCATGGCTCCAGTGCAAAAGATGTCAGGTGACAAGACTGAGGGAGCCTCTTGCTCCCAGCATCTCTGGAGAGCTTCTGCAAAGTGGAATGTTTATTTATTATTTATGTATCTTACACATTTCTATACTTCTATACCACCCTTTCTCCAAGGAGCTCAAGGTGGGGGTCCCTTCCTTTTGTCCTCACATCAACCCTGTAGGTGAGGCTGAGAGAGAGAGAGAGAGAGAGAGAGAGAGAGAGAGAGAGAGAGAGACTGGCCCAAGGTCACCCAGGAAGCTTCATGGCTAAGCAGCAATTTGAACCTGGGTCTTCCAGGACTATGTCCAGCACCAGAACAACTACACCATCCTGGCCATCATTCTGGAGTAGCCAATCCTGGCCAGATCAACCAGATCCTGGCCAGATCAATCTGTCCAGGGACTGCGACAAGACAGCTTTGTAAGTGGAGAACGTCTCCGGTTCAATCCATAGAATCTCCAGATTGAGGTGGAAGCTCATGCGAAGAACATGGCCCAACACTCTGGAGCCTCACCACTAGTTCGAGCTCCAGCATGCCACTCCTGCAGCCCGTCCTGCCAGGCACCTCTTTAGTGGAGGTGCTGGGATCCGTGGGGTTTTGAGGGGGCAGCACTCAGAGGCCCCGCTTAAACCTCGCACCGCGGAGCAGCCCTGCAGTCCACAGCGTGGCCCAGGAAGGCAAAGCTTTCCTGTTGTGGGTATTAAAAGATTTCATTATCTCTTGCCAAAGAACACTTACCCGGGGAGCCGAGGATTTGCCATTTCATTTTCAAGCATTATTAAAGCAAAGAGATGGCACAGAAGGCATAATTAAAAGTGCAGTTTCATATAAAGGGTTTCATTCCCTTCTTCCACCCCCTTGTTTAAAAAAAAAAAGAGAGAGGAAAAAATGTATTGAGAAAGCATTAAGTTTTTCTGGCTGCCAACAGATGCTACTTTTCAAGAGAGGGGGAGACGCTTCCACCAGTGTTTTGCCTGGGCTGTACACCAGGGCTGGCCCACTATGAGGCAGACTGAGACGGTGGCCTCGGCGGATAGTATCCCGGGGGTGACTGTGCCCTCCGCTTCCCACTCTCTGGGTTCAAAAAGGAAGAGGAAGTGGGAGTGAGGATGATGGAAAAGAGATGGGCTAGAGCCCTGATTCTCAAACTGGGGGTTGGGACCCACTAGGTGGGTCGCGAGCCCATTTCTGGTGGGTCCCCATTCATTTCCATATTTTGTTTTTTTAATCTGCTAGACTTGATGCTACCATGGGATGTGACTGCATTTGGGGAAATGTGACTGACCTGTACTTTTAACAGGCTGCTACATATACGCTTATAACGATGACAGTAAATGGGATTTATTCCTGGGAAAGCGCAGGTAGGATTGCAGCCTAGGATGGTTAAAAATGTTCCTGCTTGATGATGTCACTTCTGGTCATGACATCATTTCCAGGGAGTCCTGACAGATTCTCATTCTAAAAAGCGGGCCCTGGTGCTAAATGTGTGAGAACTTTCTGGAGGAAAAATCCATTACAGGTTACAAGCCATGATGTGTATGTGCAACCTCCTGGTTTTAGAAATGGGCTGTGTCAGATACAACGGAGGGCACCAGGAGGCAGGTCTCTTGTTATCTGGTGTGCTCCTTGGGGCATTTGGTGGGCCGCTGTGAGATCCAGGAAGCTGGACTAGATGGGCCTCTGGCTTGATCCAGTGGGGCTGTTCTTATGTTCTTAACTACAATTCCCAGGAGGCCTTGCGGGTCTCTTGTTATCTGGTGTGCTCCCTGGGGCATTTGGTGGGCCGCTGTGAGATACAGGAAGCTGGACTAGATGGGCCTCTGGCTTGATCCAGTGGGGCTGTTCTTATGTTCTTAACTACAATTCCCAGGAGGCCTTGCAGGTCTCTTGTTATCTGGTGTGCTCCCTGGGGCATTTGGTGGGCCGCTGTGAGATACAGGAAGTTGGACTAGATGGGCCTATGGCCTGATCCAGTGGGGCTGTTCTTATGTTCTTATGTTCTTAGAGCACTGTGGGCCATTGTGAGATACCGGAGGCTGGACTAGATGGGCTTTTGGCTTGACCCAGCCTGGCTTTTTTTAGTGCTTTGCACCCCCTCTAGCCACACCACCTAGAGAGATAATTTTCCATTCTCCCCCTTCACCCCACACAAGATTACCATCACTTTCTACACCTGCCAGCTTGTCCCTGCATGAAATTCCTGAGTGGGACACCCATCATCCGTTTTTCAGGAATGTGAACTTGCTTTTGATCACTCCATAATCATGATCGTCTTTCAAAAATGGTGGTGGGGGGGGGGGGAGTGAGACAACTCTATAAGGAGAGTGAGACGTGTAACAGGCAGGTGTCTAGATTTCCATATGAAAGGATGTAACCCTTCCTGGCTGAGAAAAAAAGAGAGAGGAAGGGAGAAGATCAAGCTGTGAAATGATCAGGAAACAGAGGCCTGAGAAAGAGAAGCTTGTTTTAATGATCTGCAATAACTTATTAATAACTTATTAATAAATTGAAACAAAACAAGCCTTTAAACACCTTGTGTCAAGGCCAAACAGCTCCCAGGATGCATCGCTCCCCAGCGTAGACGCCAAAGGTGTTCTTCTGTTGCACCCAACCCCAAAATGACAGTCAGCCCAAAATGTGAGATCTAGATCCCACATTCAGCTCCAGTTCCTTCCTATTTTCCAGTGACCGTCCTGTCATTTGTCTCCAACCTGTGCTTGCCTTTCCGGGATATCTAGTTCCAGCAGTGTCACTAGGGTTTGTCACCTGGTGCAGGAGGCCAGCGTGTCACCCCTATGAGGGATCTCCTGCCATGCAGTGGGCAGGGCAAAGTCCCACGTGGTGGGTGTGGTGATGCACCATTGCTCCATCCCCACTGTTTTTGGGCTATAACATTTGATATAATAGAGTTATTTCAACGCAGTTTGTTTCATTGCATTCTGCATGAAATTACACAGTGGTTGATATATAACATGATGGTATTATTCAAAAATGCCAAGATTTTAAGAATTTTGGCTAGTAGTGGTGTCACCCCCCCCCCCAGGTGTGTCACCCAGTTTGGCCTGCACCACCACCACCCCGCACCCCCTAGCGATGCCACTGTCTGGTTCAACTTTCATGAGTGTCACTTGCTAGAGTCGCCCCTTTGGGGAACAGGCTGGCATCCTGCAGACAGGAGGGGACAGTGAGGGCATGCTCTTTGGATGCAAAGCACCTGTAAGACTGCCTTGCAGGAGCCAAGGAAGAAGAAGAGGTCAGTAGATTCTTCCAGAAGCAGAGTGTAAGAGGGGGTATTTCTGCAGTGAAGCTGGGCAGCTTCCAGGAGGCTGTTGGAGGAGGAGGAGGCCTTCCAGGAGGCCCTTGCAACTGCC
>NC_089833.1:12940084-12961838 GCF_035046505.1 Tiliqua scincoides
GTGGGTTCCGGTGCTAAATGTGTGAGAACCACTGGGATAGTGTATTTCACCTTGCATCCTACATAGGGAGAAAGGTCATTGTTGGCAACCTTCAGTCTCAAAAGACTATGGTATCGCGCTCTGAATGGTGGTTCTGGAACAGCGTCTAGTGTGGCTGAAAAGGCCGATTCGGGAGTGATAATCCCTTCCACACCGGAGCAAGTGCAGCCTGTCCCTGGTCTGTCTCCCTGGCTATGGGCCTTCCTTCTTTGCCTCTTTGCCTCAGTCTGTTGGCCAAGTGTCTCCTCAAACTGGGAAAGGCCATGCTGCACAGCCTGCCTCCAAGCGGGCTGCTCAGAGGCCAGGGTTTCCCACCTGTTGAGGTCCACTCCTAAGGCCTTCAGATCCCTCTTGCAGATGTCCTTGTATCGCAGCTGTGGTCTACCTGTAGGGCGCTTTCCTTGCACGAGTTCTCCATAGAGGAGATCCTTTGGGATCCGGCCATCATCCTTTCTCACAACATGACCGAGCCAACGCAGGCGTCTTTGTTTCAGCAGTGCATACATGCTAGGGATTCCAGCTCGTTCCAGGACTGTGTTGTTTGGAACTTTGTCCTGCCAGGTGATGCTGAGGATGCATTGGAGGCAGCGCATGAGGAAAGCGTTCAGTTTCCTCTCCTGTTGTGAGCAAAGAGAAAGGTGGGAGAAAGGTAGGGTAGAAATAATTTTTATAACAGTCTTCTCCATATGAAGTTAGGTCATCAGTCTGCATGTGGACACATGTTTGCAGGGTCTTATGCAGAGGGGTTTCTGAGAGCTGCTATATGGAGACCGAACCCGAGACCCTGTATAGGCAAAGCATGCGCTCCTCATCTCGGCTACGGTTATGGTGGCTCAGGGTAGGTCTTGCAAAGGATTGCTCATTCTCTGGGTGTGAAAAGGACCGAGTGGCACCAGCATTTTCAGGGCAGAAACACACCTGTCAGCACAAATGCCAGTTCCCGGTTACACACCGTTGGCAGCACAGGATGCCACGTTAAGCTGATTATTGTGTGTAATTTTATGGAAGGCCTGTTCAAAAAAGTCTGCCAAGCAGCGATAAGCTCCCAGCTCCGTTTGTGGGAGGCAAATTGCGTTCTTATTTATCTAGATTTATTGGATTATAAAGCCAGGGCTTTGGACGGAAATATCCCGAGATACAAAATCAAAACATATTTATATATCTTAAAAATTTTCTAGGCCGCTATTCTGAGAGGAGGTTGAAACAGCCTCATAAGGGAGAAGAAACAGAATTGTTCCAATACACATACATATAGATATATAGGGTGACGACCCCCCCCCCCCAATTAAATGAATTCTCAGTAAATAGTTTCACTTGTAGTCATATAGGTAAAAACACTAACCCTGAAGCAGGAAGCAGACTACATGCAAGTAATCCTGAAAGAGGCTTTCCGACTTATGGGGGAGAGGGGGAAGAGAATGGAGAATGCCTCTTCCAATATGGTGCTTGCTATGCGTGCGTCCTGAGTACACTTCTGTACTGCAGCAAGTCATGGACTCTTCGCTCACAACAGGAGAGGAAACTGAACGCTTTCCACATGCACTGCCTCCGGCGCATCGTTGGCATCACCTGGCAGGACAAAGTTCCTAACAACACAGTCCTGGAACGTGCTGGAAACCCTAGCATGTATGCACTGCTGAAACAGAGACGCCTGCGTTGGCTCGGTCATGTCCTGAGAACGGATGATGGCCGGATCCCAAAGGATCTCCTCTATGGAGAACTCGTGCAAGGAAAGCGCCCTACAGGTAGACCACAGCTGCGGTACAAGGACATCTGCAAGAGGGATCTGAAGGCTTTAGGAGTGGACCTCAACAAGTAGGAAACCCTGGCCTCTGAGCGGCCCGCTTGGAGGCAGGCTGTGCAGCATGGCCTCTCCCAGTTTGAAGAGACACTTGCCTAACAGACTGAGGCAAAGAGGCAAAGAAGGAAGGCCCATAGCCAGGGAGACAGACCAGGGACAGGCTGCACTTGCTCCCGGTGTGGAAGGGATTGTCACTCCCGAATTGGCCTTTTCAGCCACACTAGACGCTGTTCCAGAACCACCATTCAGAGCGCGATACCAGAGTCTTTTGAGACTGAAGGTTGCCAACACACGCATGCACAGTTTCATCAGTTCATGTCTTTTTCAGTCATTTTCTTATTTCTTTTAATAAATGGACTGTTGTTGGCATCCTTCAGTCTCGGAAGACTATCGTGTCACGCTCTGAATGGTGGTTCTAGAACAGAGTGTCCTCTCCAGTGCGTGAAGCCTGGGTAAAGTAGGTATGGAGGATAGGCTGTTACCCATGCAGCAAATCCCCCCTCTCCACATCGCTAGAATGGTCCAATGGAAAGGCAGAGGCCAATACGGTTGGTTCCAGCGGCGTCGCAGGAGTTGCCAGAACGTGACTGTGTTCAGCCATGAACTGCCTCAGGGACTCCAGCTCCTGAATTTGCCTTGAGGTTGACTCCTGAAGCCTTTTCCATAACTGGATGTAGCCACAAGGCAGTGGAGGTTTGGGATCAGAGTTTTCCTTCTCTCAGATGAGCTGCCTTCCCAGGCTGACGAGTCCCATCTATCCGGTGGCTGTTTAGTCGCCTCTTACGACAAGTACAATAAATGGACACAATGCAGCCAAAGGCAGTGACTAACAGCCCAATCCTATCGTGCACTCGAGCTGGCGCAGGTCCCCTGTACCAGCTCCTGAGTGTCGCAAAAGTGATGTTAGGCACGTTTGCATGGAGTCAAGAGCTGGCCGTTCCGGGACAAGGATGTGCGCCGGCCTGCCAGCGCTCGATCCTGATCCTGTGCCAGCTGACACAGGTAGGTTTGCCCTGGGTGGAGGTGGGACAGGGTGGCAGGAGGGCATTCTGGGGTGGGAGGGGGGTGTTTCTGGGCAGGGAAGACAGAACAGGGGATCAGGACAAGGAAGGGGTGGAATCAATGGTGGCAGCGAACACTGTATCCTAATCTCCCAGGCTTTGGAGCCCTAAACTGGCTGCTAGGATTTACACCAACTAAACAAGCTGGCACAGACCCAAGTAGCCCAATAGGACAGGAGTAACATGGGGTAAGGAGAAAATTATCCCCTTATCTCAAGGTGACCTCCAACCTGCTCTGCATACAGCACAGGCTACTGTGATCTGTCTGTACTGGTGTAGATTAGAATCAGGTGGGAACTGTCATGAATAAGTACATATTAGGCCTAGGTTGGCATGTGAAGCCTGAACCAAACTAAGACAGTGTAACTGAGAAGTTGCTAGTAGTTCCCAGCTGCAGGCATGTGAGTAAATAAACAAAAAGATTGTTGTCTCTCCTTTGCCGGCCAGGAAGGACAGATAACAAGAATTACAACCCATTGGAATGTTTAGCACCTTAGCAGACAGAGAGGCGCCTTATCAAGGGTGATGGAGTGCAGCTGTGGATCTCCAGTTGGGAGGGGTAAGAACTAGAAGGGGTTAACAACCAGGCCAACTTCGAGAAGGTTCTGTCCTCAAGAGTTCTGATTGGACAGTCTAAATATGTAAGAAGTCACCTCAGTACTATTAGCATAAGAAGTAAAATAATGAGTGCCCAAGGGGTGTGAGGTTCCTTCTTGGACAGAGCTTTGGGGGCAACATCCTGCATGTGTGTGAGCTCCATTGTCCATTGTGGGCACCTGGCCCCATAGGTAGCCCTGGAGCTAAGAGATCTACAAGAGTAACTGACCCCGGTGAGAGATAGGGATGAACAGAGATAGCCAGCTAGCTTTATTATTTTATTGCTGATACGTTTCCTAGATGTTTATGCCTCTAGCATTTGCTGCCTTATTGCAGAGCATGTAACCTTATGTACTTAATAAACTAAACTATCTTTTACTAAGCTGTTTCATTGTCTGTTGGGGACAAAGGTTCAGAATCCTGCCTAGCCGTTCAGCAAGCTACTGAGTGCTCATTGAGATCTAGTAACTTGAGGACTGAGGCTTTAATTGGTGAAAGAGCTCAGTGCCTGCAAGGGATAGAATTGAGCCTAGAGGGTCTCAGTGTCCCAGGACTCAGGCACTGGCACGTACAGTGTGGTGGTAGTACTACTGGGCAAGGGCCCTTGAGGGCTTTAGGGTTCGAAAACCAAGAACCCTAAGCACCCAAACCCCCCCTTGTACACGACAAGGACCCACCTGAAATTGGCTCGTGACACCTCCTAGTGGGTCCTGACCCACAGTTTGAGAAACTGCATTAGACAATGCAATTTGGAACACCCAAATTTGGGGACAAATTCAAATGAGAATTGCAGAAGCATTCCTCTTGCTAAAAGCATCATGAACACCATTACTGACAAGGTACTCCTGATTAATCAGGCAACAGAGTTGTACATACGTTTTAATGCACATATAAGTTGCAGATGGCAAGTTTCAAAGAAGAGGCATCCCTAGTCTCTCTTCCACAGAAGGGAAAGCCTCTTCTAAGATAATGGGCTCATGTAATCCTAAAAACACAGGGTGCTTCTTACTTCAGCGCTCTTGCTTTTACTCAGGTGCAACTGACAGATCAGGCAACTGAAATATCTGTCTGATCTCTGATCGTCACCCTTTCAGATGCAAAGGGTGAGAAGACTCAACTTCTCCTCTCTCTCCCCCCCCCCCGTTTTGCTCCGGGAGGTGGGTGGGGGTCCTCGAAGCCCTAGATCCCAGCTCTCCGAAATGAATACAAATAAGAACGCGTTGCAAAGACAAATCTCGAATGAATACCGGGACCCCACTGTAAATGAAACAGCATAAATAATACAAAATTAGGCCTCATTATTTAATCACCAGGCCCGATTAAACATGATCTTTGGGAAATTAACAATTAGCAAATAGCACCTTTAGGCGAAACTCTGCTATTATACAGACAATTAACGCCACATTTCATCAGCAAAAAAAATCCTTATTGCTGGGGCGGGGGGAAGAAGAGGAGGCCATTTCTTTAGTGGGAAGAAATGGATTTGTTTTATTCTATTGTTCCCAATTCACGTGTGCTATTTTCACCGTTCAGCATTTTTTCTTGCTTCACTGATAGTGGAAAATCATCCTGGTTGGTGATGAGTGGGGCTTGGATCCCCCCATAGCCAAAGAGCCCAGAACACCCATACCCATAGCTTTGACAAAACTCCCTTTGATCCCTGGAGATCTGTAGGGGACCGTAGAACGGCCTCCTCATAACAAACAGTCACAAACTTCATGCTTCTTTTCTCAGCCGGCGCACCCTGTTCTCCAGCCCTTCGCTACCTTGTCTCCCCCTAACTCCCCCCCCCCAAGCTTTCCTTGGCTTATTACTGTCTGTGCTTCTCCCTCTATCAGACGGCAAACTGACCTCCCTGCCCTTCTAGCTGTTAAAAGTGGATTACTGGATTAACTCCCTCAATCAGATGTGGAGCACGTAGGGGGTTGGAGTTCATCAAAAGTTATTAAACCGCAGACTTCCCATTTACTTGGCCTTCTGGAGAGCTGAGTAGCATCCACAAGGGTCAGTTAGAGAGAACCTGCAAGAAACAGATGTGGAATATATTTCTCTAGACACCAGTTGTCTCCAGAGAGGTACCTAGAGCCTGAGGAATTCCTGCCCCAAGAGTTAAGCCCAATGGGGCACAATCCTTTTTCTCCACCAGTGCCTCCTCTTACTCCATGACTTCCAGGTTCTCTGAAAAAGGAGGAGGGGGTGCCCCTTCAAGGGGGGCTCTCCACAGAAGAAGGAAAGGAGGGAGGCAGCCAGATTGCAAGGTGGCCACCGTAAGTGCCTCTTCCTTCTCTGGGTGAACCCATAAGCAGAGGTGGGCAACTTGATTCATAGACTCCAGTCATCAAACACCCATGTCCTGAACTCCGGCAGACTCGAGACACAGATGTTTTGAACCTAAAAGAGTCTTGGGACTCATGTTTCTCAGGAACAAGTGGTTGTTGGGGTTCGTAATGAATGAACTACTGCATTCTCTCAAAGAACAGTAGAACTTTTGTTTACAGATGGGATGGGGACATCAGGAGAGTATTAAATAAGAACTCACTCACTCACTCACTCACTCCGCCAGCAGCTCCGTTTTTTTCTACAGAGCCGTGCCTGACTATCAAAAAGACTTGAGTCAAACAGAGTCCCAAAAAGACTCTGATTGAGTCCCAGAGTCAAGTCAAGGGAGGCGAGAACTCGGAACTTGACTCGAGTTTCACTGTGGTAGAGGCACAACTCTGCCTGTAAGTGACATCATGACATCACATGAGGATGTGACATCACTGTTCCGGGTGCTGGGGCCATTAGTTACACCTCTGATTGAAAATGCATTCAATTTGTAAACTTGGATGTGGGACAGTAGGGAGCTGGGACTGAGCCCGCACTGTGACACATGGGGCTGTAAAAGAATTGCTTGGGGGTCTCCGTCTTGGGAGTTTCAGGGATGGCTTTTCATGATCCATTTTCCTTGTGAAGATGACAACAGCAACTGTAGATTCCTGTTACTTTTGTAATATCAGTCGTCTGCCAAGAGGCAGATGATGAACACCAGGCTCAGGACAGACAAGCAAAAGGCTTTTTGCGCAACACATCATTAATTTTGGGAATTCACTGCTGCAAAATGGATGGTGGTCAATAGCTTAGAAAGCTTTAGAAGAGGCCAATCCATGAAGGATGACAGGTCTATTAATGGTGTAGGACACTGGTTCTCAAGCATTTGAGCACCAGGTCCCACTTCTAAAATGACTGTCTGTCAGGACCCACCAGAAGGGATGACATTAACCTGGAAGTGATGTCATGGCCTGAAGTGACATCATCAAGTAGGAACATTTTGATCACCCCCTTATGACAAAGTCAAATCAATTAAACATTAGTAAATTAAGAGTGTACAATAGATATAAACTCAAACATTACCCTGCACATTCCTGATCTTGTCTGATCTCGGAAGCTAAGCAGGATCAGGTCTGGTTAGTACTTGGATGGGAGACCGCCTGGGAATACTGGGTGCTGTAGGCTTATACCATAGTCTTTCCATGCCTGATCTCGTCTGATCTCGGAGGCTAAGCAGGATCAGATCTGGTTAGTACTTGGATGGGAGACCGCCTGGGAATACCAGGTGTTGTAGGCTTATACCATAGTCTTCCAAGACTGAAGGTTGCCAACCAACCATTTAAAATAAAGATGAAGCCTCCTATACCTCCCAAGCAGTTGTTGATCTGTTTAAAAAAAAAAAAATTCCCAAACATCCCAAAGGCTGCAATCCTATCCACACTTACTCGGGAGTAAGCCCCATTGACTGTCATTGTTAAAAGAATACACAGAGGAGCTTGTTGAAAGTACAGATCTATCACATTTCCCCAAATGCAGGCACACAGCATGGTAGCCTCAAGTCTAATAGATTACACATTGAAATGAATGGGGTCCCACCTGAAATTGGCTCGTGAACCACCTAGTGGGTCCCGACCCACAGTTTGAAAAACAATGGTGTAAGGGATCGGTGCCACCCACAATTTTCTAGTTCAACCCCCTCTGCCCAGATGTGGGTCCTGAGTTATCGGTTGTTCTCAACTAGAGAGCTCTAAATGTTTTAAGAACATATGAAGAGTCCTACTGAATTGGTCAAAGGTCCATACATAAGAACATAAAAACAGCCCCACTGGATCAGGCCATAGGCCCATCTAGTCCAGCTTCCTGTATCTCACAGCAGCCCACCAAATGCCCCAGGGAGCACACCAGATAACAACAGACCTGCAAGGCTTCCTGGGAATTGTAGTTAAGAACATAAGAACAGCCCCACTGGATCAGGCCATATGCCCATCTAGTCCAGCTTCCTGGATCTCACAGCGGCCCACCCAATGCCCCAGGGAGCACACCAGATAACAAGAGACCTCATCCTGGTGCCCTCCCTTGCATCTGGCATTCTGACATAACCCATTTCTAAAATCAGGAGGTTGCGCATACACCTCATGGCTTGTACCCCATAATGGATTTTTCCTCTAGAAACTTGTCCAATCCCCTTTTAAAGGCGTCCAGGCCAGATGCCGTCACCACATCCTGTGGCAAGGAGTTCCACAGACCAAACACATGCTGAGTAAAGAAATATTTTCTCTTGTCTGTTCTAACTCTCCCAACATCTAGGATCCTGTTTTCCACTGATCAACCAGATGCTCCCAAGAACCCCAGAAGTGGAACATGTAGCACGGACCCAAAGACTTTTGCTTTGTCACTTTAGCTACTGTGGCAGAGTGTCAGCAAATTGCTGGCTGATCTACTGGAGCATGACTCACATGACCTACAAAGTCATGACCTACATGACTCGGCTGACCTACAAAGTCATCCCATGGATAGATATAGGGTGTGCTCAGGAAAAATGAGCAGCAATATATTCCAGTTATCTTAGGACAGGGATGGGTTCCAGTGTTGGCTGCTAGGCTTAAATCCCCCAAACCAAACTAGGATGGAAATGCCAATAGGTAATGGGAACTCTCATTCAGAATGGGGCTCTCACCCATTCCTTAATCCAGTTATTTATTTAGCCTCTGGATCAGACCATCTCAGGGCTTTGCTCTTTACTCTGTCTAGCAGTGAAGGCAGCTTTTTTTGGGGGGGGGGGTGCAATGAAAGAGGACAATCAGTCCCTCCAAAGTTTACTTCTTCTCAAGCCCATTGATCCCCAAAGAGGCCAGACTCTGCTTTAGCAGCCATGGAATGAAGATAAATGGCAAACATTCATGTGGTTTTGTGCTGCAGGACGGAGAGATAAAGGATGTTCCATTAATCACAGCGCAGCCCCATTAAATTGGGAGATTTTGGCTGATTTGGTTCTTTTGCAATCAGTCAGACATAAAGCGGCCGCAACCCGAGGACCCGACCTCTAGCGGTTTGCGCACACTGTCCAATGCGGTTATGAAGTTGTCAGAGTCCTAAAAGCACATATGGGGCTGCCTTCCAGTCTGGGGCAGAAGCAGCTGTCCAGGGTTCAGGAAGGATTTATTCCCAGGCCCTAACCTGGAGATGCTGCCAGGATTTGAACCTGGGACTTTCATCATGCAATTCTGGGACACAGAGCCAGGGACCAAATTGGCTGTGAGTGGGCTGGGAGTGTGGATATACGGTCTCCCTCTGGGCATTGGATAAGGAGTATCAAGACTAGGAATCCTGTTTTCTTTCGCAAACCAGTTTGGCTTGTTTGAAAATCAAATAGAAATGATCAAAAACAACCACATGCTCCTGAGGTCTCCAGAAGACTTACTGAACTCTCACCCAAAAGAAGTCTAGCTTGGGTACCTCCACCCCAGAATTCAGTCAATGGGAACTGGCACCCAGGGGTACAATTTTTTTTTAACTCCCCCAGGTGTTAACAGCCCCCAGGGGCCAGATGCCCCAAAAATCCCCTGGGAGCAGTTGGGAGGTGGTTTGAGGTGTGGGAAAGTCACATGTGCCCTCTTTGGGCCTTGGAAGGCCTCAGAAGGCCTGCTAGAGGCCCCTAACTGCCTTGGATCAGCAGCCAAGGGTGTAGGTTGGCATCCCATCAGGGTAAGGTACCCAGGGCAATGTACCCCCCCCGTCCTCTTTAGCTATTCCACCATTCTCACCAGCCGGGGAAGCGCAGAAGGCAGCAAAACTGGGGACAATGTCTGCAGACATGTCGGCAGCTAGAAAGACTGTTGAACAGACTCATCAGGAAAAAGAGGACTGCTCTGCTTAGCAATGCGAGACTTGTAGTGCCATTGTCCTTCCATGCGTGAGTCAGCGGGAACCCCGACAGCAGCTGTGAAAATCCTCTGGATCGCCCGCAAGAACACTGAGTGGCGTGCCCAAGACGAGGAAGGTTTGCCAATCTGAGTCGCCTTGAGCGAGAGAGATTTCCCAAGCAACTGCCGTCATCTGTTAGTTCAAAGGAACTGCGAGATAATGGAGGCCTGCAAGGAGAGCAAACGCTTTGCTTTGCATCAGCCCTCGGGGGGGACGGGACCCCAAGTGCTTCCTCCTTCATTGCCATTCTGGATGTTCCTCTCTTTCTAATCATTCAGAGTTGTACTAAATTTATCATCTGCTCTACAATTCACATCCTTCCTCCTCCTTCCTCCGGCATCCCCGGAGAATATGCATGTCTTTTATTAGCCAGATTCCCTGGTTTTCTTCTGAGAAACTCTGAACAGCATCAGTAAGGATGCAGGAGGACTTCTAGCCAGTGTTGGTGCTAGGGGGCCCCGGGGGCGCAGAACGGCACCAGGTGACACACATGGGGGTGACCCTACCTGGCCAAACTGTGAAATTCTTGGTATTTTTTTTAATTATACCATCATGTCATATATCATACAATGCGGAATTTCATGCAGAATGCAATGAAACAAACCGCATGCAAATATCTGTCTTCCATCAAAGATTATAGCCAAATAATTAAAACAGGAAAACGCAACTGCCTTATGTTACAAAAAGTAGGTTAACTCAAAACTAACCAGTGAGACTGATAGGTACGAGAGCCAATGAGGCGTTATGATGACACAGCAGGGAACCAATAAGGCTTTAGCATGAGTCAGCTCTCATTTCCACGTCTCAGATCTCATACTAGAACTCTGATTCAGTGGTGTGTCACCAAGTTGGCCGCTGGGTTGTTTTTTTGTGTTTTGTTTTTTTGTTACTGATTTGTTTGGTGACCTGGACTGTTATATTTTAAATTAAATAAATAATGTTAATGGGGGTGATCCCAACCCTAGTAATGCTACGGCCTTCAGGTCCTGTGTATGATCTCGTAATGTATTCTGTATGGTTTCATGGGGTGACACAATGAGCTCTTGCAACAGGTGACACAAAACCTGTGAGGTCTCTGCTTCTGGCCAGCCGACAACCATGTTTGGATCTCCTGAGAGTGGAAATGCACGGATCCTTTGCCGGTGGTCTTTCCTGCCAAGATACGGTCTCCTGCCCTCTCATTGTCCTAGCTGCCTCCTTCTTCTGGACCTGCTCCAGTTTGCCCACAGCTCTCCTCTCTGTGGAGCCCAGAACGGGACACAATATTCCAGGCGGGGTCTGATCAAAGAAGAATTTGCTCAAAGGCTTTAAGAAAGAAAGGAAATCCTCAAAGGAAACACATGGCTATTTCAAATCCTTTCCCCCCCAAAAACCACAGTACCTAATGACCATGTCTAATAAAATTATA
Organism: Tiliqua scincoides; assembly: GCF_035046505.1. Taxonomy (NCBI): domain Eukaryota; kingdom Metazoa; phylum Chordata; class Lepidosauria; order Squamata; family Scincidae; genus Tiliqua; species Tiliqua scincoides. The sequence continues at coordinate 12,951,225 of NC_089833.1, forward strand.
AACCCATATTAGAGTCCGTTTTAATGGATATTCTAGCATTCAGTCTTTTTTCTTCAGCTGCATTTTTAATTGAGGATTATGACAATTTGGCGGGGGGGGGGGAGATAATTGGAAACTAGAACCTTGTTAGACAAGGTTCACACCCAAAGCACCAACAATCTCAGCATGATCTCTGGTTGTCGTCAGTGTTTCTATTTCCAAAAGGCCACCTCTGTTGGGGAGAAATGTGTGCATGGATTTGTTTCCAGGAGGTAAAAACGGTCGAGATGGAGACACCAGCGAGAATCTCTTTCCTGCTGCCTGTCCTCTTCTCTTCTGAAAGGTCACAGCCATCAGCGAGAAGGACTTGCAAGACATTTACAGAACTTGCTTTGCTCAGAACGCACACCTTCCTGCACGCGTGGTACTCGCGACTGCCAAACAAAGGGAAATCACATGTACATTTGAAGTCATAAGAACATAAGAACAGCCCCACTGGATCAGGCCAGAGGCCCATCTAGTCCAGCTTCCTGTATCTCACAGCGGCCCACCAAATGCCCCAGGGAGCACACCAGATAACAAGAGACCTGCAAGGCTTCCTGGGAATTGTAGTTAAGAACATAAGAACAGCCCCACTGGATCAGGCCAGAGGCCCATCTAGTCCAGCTTCCTGTATCTCACAGCGGCCCACCAAATGCCCCAGGGAGCACACCAGATAACAACAGACCTCATCCTGGTGCCCTCCCTTGCATCTCACATAGTAGTTGGCAACCTTCAGTCTTGAAAGACTATGGTATCGCGCTCTGAAAGGTGGATCTGGAACAGCGTCTAGTGTGGCTGAAAAGGCCGATTCGGGAGTGACAATTCCTTCCACACTGGGAGCAAGTGCAGTCTGTCCCTGGTCTGTCTCCCTGGCTATGGGCCTTCCTTCTTTGACCGTCTTTGACCATCTCACATAGCCCATTTCTAAAATCAGGAGGTTGCGCATACACATCATGGCTTGTAACCCGTAATGGATTTTTCCTCCAGAAACTTGTCCAATCCCCTTTTAAAGGCGTCCAGGCTAGACGCCATCACCACATCCTATGGCAAGGAGTTCCACAGACCGACCACACGCTGAGTAAAGAAATATTTTCTTTTGTCTGTTCTAACTCTCCCAACACTCAATTTTAGTGGATGTCCCCTGGTTCTGGTATTATGTGAGAGTGTAAAGAGCATCTCCCTATCCACTCTGTCCATCCCCTGCATAATTTTGTATGTCTCAATCATGTCCCCCCTCAGGCGTCTCTTTTCTAGGCTGAAGAGGCCCAAACGCCGTAGCCTTTCCTCATAAGGAAGGTGCCCCAGCCCAGTAATCATCTTAGTCGCTCTCTTTTGCACCTTTTCCATTTCCTTGTCACCTTGTCTGAGTCACCTTGTTCTGAGTCCATCGGCTCACACACAACCCAATACTGCCTTCCCAGACTGGAAGCAGCTCTCCAGGGACTTGTGCAGAGGGAAGAGCCTTTCCAGTCATGCTGTTGCAGTTGCTTGCTGTGAGCAAGGGGTTGGACTAGATGACCTCCAAGGACCCTCCAAGGACCCTCCAACTCTAACATGCTGAGCGTCTACAAACACCTATGAAACACCCATAGGTGTTTTGGGGTGGCAATGGCTAAAGCCCATGGACCTCAGGCATCAGCAAGGAGAAGGAAGCTGATGATTTCGTGTTACAGTCTGAACCCCTGAACCCACGAGCTGTCAGGACTCTGAAGGAGAGAACTGAGAACCTCCAATCTATGCCAAGCAGCTCGCAGCTGAGCAGCCAAGAAGCCGGTCATTCTTGGCATGTGGATGCCTGTCAGAGCTTCTCAGCTGCCAGAAGACATGAAAGGTATTCAAGAGAAGAAACAGGGACTGCGGCAGGGCCTGAAGGGACAGAGAAGGTAATTAACCTGCTGGCTCCCCTGGCTGTGCTCCAGCTTTCCGTCCCATGAGGGACAAGGCCAGCCTTCTCTGGAAAACACGTTCTAGAGGCAAGGAGCCCTTCTCCTTTGCAAGAGGATGAAATCTAACCCTATCAACAGCTGAAGCCTTTTTCTTCCTGGAGGAAAGGCACCCAGAAATATCTTTTAGGCAGGGATAAAAGGGGTACCTTGGAAATGCTGGACTTATAACCCCTTGTGCGGTAGTGTCAAGGCGATTGCCTTATGACTAGTTTAATTAAACTGGAGGTGTCATGCAGTGGTGTCACTAGGGGGGGCAGGTGTGGGCTGCACCGGATGACACATGGGGGGGTGACACCACTACTGGTCAAAATCTTTAAAATCACGGTATTTAGGAATAATACAACCTTGTTATATATCAATCAATGCATCATTTCATGCAGAATACAATGAAACAAATCACACTGAAATATCTTGATTCTATCATTACCCTGCAGATGCCCGATCTTGTCTGATCTCGGAAGCTAAGCAGGGTCAGGCCTGGTTAGTACTTGGATGGGAGATCGCCTGGGAATACCGGGTGCTGTAGGCTTATACCATAGTCTTTCGAGACTGAAGGTTGCCAACCATCTCCCTATACTGAACACTATCTCCTGATCTTGTCTGATCTCGGAAGCTAAGCAGGGTCAGGCCTGGTTAGTACTTGGATGGGAGATCGCCTGGGAATACCAGGTGCTGTAGGCTTATACCATGATCTCAAAAGCTAAGCAGAGTCAGGCCTGGTTAGTACTTGGATGGGAGACCGCCCAGGAATACCGGGTGCTATAGGCTTATACCATAGTCTTTCAAGACTGAAGGTTGCCAACCATCTCCCTATACTGAACACTATCTCCTGATCTTGTCTGATCTCGGAAGCTAAGCAGGGTCAGGCCTGGTTAGTACTTGGATGGGAGACCGCCTGGGAATACCGGGTGCTGTAGGCTTATACCATAGTCTTTCGAGACTGAAGGTTGCCAACCATTATAGCCAAAAAACCCAGTGGGGGCAGGGCAATGGTGTATCACCACATCCACCACCCAGGGTGTTGCCCTGCCTAATGCATGAGAGGAAGTCCGTCATGGGGGTGACGCACTGGCCTCCCGCACCAGGCGACGCAATCCCTAGTGACACTACTGGTGTCATGGGAGGATTGGGGCAAGACTGTACTCAGAACCACAAGGGGGGCAAAGTACTAAAGCCCCCTTTCTCCAGCTGCCAAGTCATCCCATTTTGTGTCCCCCCCCACTTGCTATTTAACCCTCTCAGGTGAACCTAGGTCCCTGTCTGACCAACCCCAAACAAGAGACATTATCAGGGGGTTCTGTATATGGAGGCAAAGCATAAAATGAGCCCTTTGAAGGTGATAACATCAACATTAACTTCATCAGCTTGCCAAATTCAATATTTGTACAATTTTTTTGGGTTGCTGTTTGCTTTTTTAAACCCTAAATCTAACAATATCCATAACTGGCAACAACAAAAAAGAACATTGAATTAGAAGCAGATAAATCTGTCCTTTTGCAAAGCCCCTCTGGAGGTCAGGGGAAGCATCCCATCCCTGAATTTCTGCTGCCCTCCCCTGGCTGACGAAGGAAGACCACCCTTGCTGCCGTAGACACCAACCTTCCTGAGGTGCCATCAGTAGTAACAAAATGAAGAACTTGTAAAGGGGGTCTGTCTTTGCAGTCAAGAACCCCTTCTGCAGGGTCTGCACACTATAGCGGTTGGCCAGTCTTCCCTTAACCCAGTTCTACCCAAACTTTTTTCAACTGGCAGCTCCATTGATCTACTGGGCCATGGGCCGCAGCTCCCCAGAAGGGCTATAATCCTATAAGGTGTCACCAGGTAATAATAATAATAATAATAATAATAATAATAATAATAACAACAACAACAACAACAACAACAACAACAACAACAACAACAACAACAACTAGGTATTTATATACTGCCTTTCTGGTCATTGGATTACTCTGACTTTATTCAAGGTGGTTTACATAGGCAGGCGTTTCTAAATCCCTCAAGGGGATTTTTACAAACAGAGGTTCTCTCTTTCAAGAACCAACAACACTTCAGAATGGATCTTCCTGGTTTGGTCTCACTTCTGGCCTCCCGTTCTCCCAGGCAGGCTGACAAGCAGCTCCATCTCTCACATGGAGGGCAGCCAAGACGCTTCTTGCTCACACCAAGAGCAGGTGGAATCACTCAGCTGGGCTTGTCAGCTGCTTCAAAGTCTCGCCATCCTCAGCCATTCAGGGAGCTGCTGGTGTCCTCGAACTGGCGACCTCCTGATGTTATCTTCCGGCTAACGGAGGCTCTACCCTCTAGACCAGACCTCCTGGTATAGGGTATACCTATAGGGTATTATAGGGTGGCAGGTTAAACGTGAGGCTCCCCTGGCTAGTTTCCATGGCTCCCTGGGGAACCACGGGTCACAGTTTGGGAACCACCACCTTAAAGCTGGCCCTGCAGTGAAGGGTAAGAGTCAATGAGACCAATTGCTCCCAATTGGGCCTGGTGCCTAAGGGTCTCTTGCACTAGGGTAATCTAGTCCTGTCAAATACAAAAAAGACATTGCAACCTACACCTAACCCCATGTTGCAGGTTTCATAAAGAACAGCAATGATTTTTATTTTCTTCTGAATTCTTAAAAAGTCAACAGTGTTTGTTTATCGTTTGGTGAGGGGAGGGTATTTGGTCTGCATTTGCTCGCCTCTTTGACTCTCCTTCCACTCTCTGAATCTGAAAAAGTGAAAGGTGGAACAGAACAGCTGGGTGAAAGAGTCGGGAGTGATGAGAGTTTTTGCCATAACCAGAGGTGTCTCTACGACAGCTCATGGTGTCACCCCATGATGTACCTCCTTCCATCCCAGACCATACAGAATAAATTACAACATCATTTGCACAGCCTAAATGCAGTGCCATCACTAAGGTTGGTGTCACCCCCCCCCCATTCACTTTATTTATTTTCATATCTAACATTACCAGTCAGTACAGTTACAGCATCTAACGGTATTAAAAGTACAGGATCTAACAGTTGGCAACCTTATATAGTTGGCAACCTTCAGTCCCGAAAGACTATGGTATCGCGCTCTGAATGGTGGTTAGGATCGAACAGCGGGTTAGATCTAACAGTACAGTTATAAATCAGTCATCAATTTGATGGCACCCTCACATTTAAATAAGAGTTCTAGTATTAGCTCTGAGACGTGGAAATGAGAGCTAGAAACACCAGGTTGGTTCCCTGCTGTGGAATCATAACATTGGCTCTTGAAACAGTCAGTCTCATTGGTCAGTTTTGAGTTAAAGAAATCTACTTTTTGTTACATAAGGCAAATGCGATTTCCTTTTCTGGTTGTTTGGATGTAACGTTTGATAGGATACAGCTATTTCAAGGCAGTCTGTTTCATTGCATTCTGCATTAAATTACACATCAGATGATGTCTAATGTGATGGCATTATTCGAAAATAGCAAGATTTTACCATTCTGGCCAGGAGTGGTGTCACCCCCCCACCCCCGAGTACATCACTCAGGGCCCAAGCCTATCCAATTTTCCATTGCCGGTGCAGCTGTGCCAATGGGGCATGTACTGCATCCTGGGGGGACGGGGGACGATGACAGTGTTGGAGGCCTCCTTAAGGTATGGGAACATTTGTTCCCTTACCATGAGGCTGCATTGTGGTTGCACCGGTGCTGGAAAGTTGGATAGGATCGGGCCCTCAGTGTGGTCTGCCCCCTGGCCCACACTCTCCTAGCAACACCACTGCATTTGCTTACTTCAATCCCTTCTCCTCTTGCCCTTTCTGTCCTTCTATGTTCTCTTCTGCTGTCAAGACGTAGATTGTAAGCTGCTTGGGGCAGAGACACAGGAAAGAGAAGAGCAAGGAGACAGAGCGTCACATGGAGAGTAGCGTGTCGCTAGCTGCTGTTTTCATTTGCGCTCTGTTTGGCCCGGATGTTTAATGGCTTCATTGCTTTATCGGTGTGAGCGTGTTGGATATTGGCTTTTCTGCTGAGCTGCCAAAAGAAATTTGATGCCATGTTGGCAGATCCGCATATCTGCTCACGCAGAATAGAGAAGCCAGTGTCAGTTAATAGCCTGTGTCAGTATTTAAGGCTGGGTGGGAAATAAAGAGAAATTCAAACCCTACACTGGGTTGTGTAATTCTAATACAACACACCTGACAGGGGGACACGTCACTGCCAGCAGAGACTACCCTTTGCATGAGAGAGAGAGAGAGAGAGAGAGAGAGAGAGAGAGAGAGAGAGGCACATGGACTAGCCTTTTCAAAATAAATAGACATATGGCTCCCTCTGCTGGTTGTTCTATCAAGGGCCTTCCCCTAGAGCAGTGATTCTCAAACTTTTTAGCACCGGGACCCACTTTTAGAATGACTGTGCGGAGCCACTGGGAGTGATGTCATTAACCTGGAAGTGATGTCATTAACCTGGTCGGAAGTAACATTATCGAGGAGGAAAATTGTTACTACTCCCCCGTACAACCAAAATCAAATCAATTGAGGCTTTAGGTCCTTGCGATACAAGGACATCTGCAAGAGGGATCTGAAGGCCTTAGGAGTGGACCTCAACAGGTGGGAAACCCTGGCCTCTGAGCGGCCCGCCTGGAGGCAGGCTGTGCAGCATGGCCTTTCCCAGTTTGAAGAGACACTTGGCCAACAGTCTGAGGCTAAGAGGCAAAGAAGGAAGGCCCACAGCCAGGGAGACACACCAGGGACAGATTGCACTTGCTCCCAGTGTGGAAGGGATTGTCACTCCCGAATTGGCCTTTTCAGCCACACTAGACGCTGTTCCAGAACCACCATCCAGAGCGCGATACCATAGTCTTTCGAGACTGAAGCTTGCCAACAAGGATTAGGCTTTCCACGCTTTCCTGAGAGTAAGCCCCATTGAGCAAAATAGGACTTAACTTCTGAGTAGACCTGGTTAGGCTTGTGCCCTAAATAAGTAAATTAAAAGTTTTTCAACCCTCCCAAGCACTTGCCGATCTGTTTAAAGCCATTTTTGCCCAATGTTGCCTATTTGCAACAAGGATTAAATGTTGTACACCTGTGGGCTGCGCAGAATGGGGTTAAAAAAAATGCTCCCAAATGTCTTTATTCTATGGACATCACTGTTGTTGACACACCAAACTCAAGTAACTTTTCTGTGCTGGATGTGAAAGAGTTGTTTGCATCAATGACAAAAAAGTGGATTCTCCCAGAGAGTGGAAACCCTGGAGAGTATTTGGGTTACTCCTAGAAGCCTTCACTGTAGGTCCTCTTGATCAGGACATCCTTGATGTAGGTCCTGAGTTATTTGCCCACTCCGAATAGGGTCGTGCCCCCCCCCCCGCAAGAACAGGTGTGCAGTTGAAGAGTGCTCCTGGACTGACAACCAAGTGGGTATCCAATCAGGTAATCAAAGCCATTGTGATCTTGAGGGAATCAGTGCTATGGGTAGCAGCAGAAAAATATATTTCAAAGTATGGAGTCCAATTGCTTTGAAAACAAGCTGAGAGATCTGAGAACTGTTTGGCCCCCAGAAACTCTTCCATCAAACATATGCATAGTATTTCAAAGAGAAAGTAATGTTTATTTGGATAAGAACAGCCCCACTGGATCAGGCCATAGGCCCATCTATTCCAGCTTCCTGTATCTCACAGCGGCCCACCAAATGCCCCAGGGAGCACACCAGATAACAAGAGACCTGCAAGGCTTCCTGGGAATTGTAGTTTAAGAACATAAGAACAGCCCCACTGGATCAGGCCATAGGCCCATCTAGTCCAGCTTCCTGGATCTCACAGCGGCCCACCAAATGCCCCAGGGAGCACACCAGATAACAAGAGACCTCATCCTGGTGCCTCCCTTGCATCTGGCATTCTGACATAGCCCATTTCTAAAATCAGGAGGTTGCGCGTACACATCGTGGCTTGTACCCCGTAATGGATTTTTCCTCCAGATACTTGTCCAATCCCCTTTTAAAGGCATCCAGGCCAGACGCCATCACCACATCCTGTGGCAAGGAGTTCCACAGACAACCACACGCTGAGTAAAGAAATATTTTCTCTTGTCTGTCTTAACCCTCCCAACACTCAATTTTAGTGGATGTCCCCTGGTTCTGGTGTTACGTGAGAGTGTAAAGAGCATCTCTCTATCCACTCTGTCCATCCCCTGCGTAATTCTGTATGTCTCAATCATGTCCCCCCTGAGGCACCTCTTTTCTAGGCTGAAGAGGCCCAAACACCGTAGCCTTTCCTCATCAGGAAGGTGCCCCAGCCCAGTAATCCCAGCCCAGTGGATTTTAAAGCAGTGCTTCTCAACTAGTGGTACAGGTACCACATGGTACTTGAGGTGGTGTCTGGTGATACTCATAGAACCCCTGCCACCAGGAACGTGACACATCAAACAGCAGGTAGGAGACAAGGCTTGGCAGAAAGAGCTCCAAAGCATGCTTTTCCACACTTAAAAAAGCCTTTGCATCTACCCTGAGCCTCTTGTTGGAGTTTATCGCTTCTCATGTGGCCTCCCAATGATGTCATCGCCAGTTACTTCCGGTGGTACTTCAAATAGGGGGACCATGTGAAGCGGAAAAGCAGAGCAGAAACCTTGAGAAATACTGTCTCAAAGCCCTTGGTGGATTTTGGCTTAGAACGTTGGTGCTATTCTTTCCAACGCCAAAAGAGGGCGCTCATGCTTCAAGAATAATACCAGGTCCCTCCAGCTGGTTCTTTGGGGTGTGTTGACTCCCCAAGCACCCTTGAGCAACATCTGATGGGCTGAAAAGCTTAGGGCCCAAGCCTAACCAGGTCTACTCAGAAGTAAGTCCTATTTGGTTCAGTGGGGGCTTACTCTCAGGAAACTGTGGTTAGAATTGCAGCCTTAGAGCGGGGCTGGTCCAAGCAACTCCCCATTTTTGTGCCACCATTTTCAACACTGCCACGCAAACGTCTCCCCTCTTTGGGGGGCGCCGCTTGCAAAAATGTTTGCTTATTCCCCTAACTTGCTTTCACTGGTGATGGCAATCACCCTCCAATTAGAGGTCTGAGACACCTTTGGGACTCTCTCCTCCCAAGTAAAACACAGCTGGGCACTGCTGCCCCTGGAACTCTCTGCCACTGGGGGACGTGGGGAGCGCACCACAACCCTTTCCATTTCAGAGAATTTTCATGATGATTTTTGCTTAAACGTGGCCCTCGCTGACCTTTTAAGCGGCATTAAAACATCTAAGTGGGGGGAAAAAATCTCTTCCCAGACAAGAGGAGCCTGAATGTGTGTGTGTGTGGGGGGGGGGGGGATGACTCATTTGAAAGTGGGAGCCAGTATGAATAGGATGTGGTCTTTTCATTTCTTCTTCTGTATGATCCCTTTAGCAGGTTCCTTCATTGCTTTGCCTGGTGTTCTGCCCCACTTAAAACCTCTCTTGCTCTGTAGGTCAGTGCTCATCACATAGGTAGCCCAGTACCCACGGCTGCCTGCCTTCCCAATAAGTGCTACTCAGACAATGCATGGGTGAGTTGTCTCATCATTGCTTAGGAAAACAACTGAAGTGTCAGGGTCAGGTATGAACGCCGGCTCCGGAGAAGACCACTTGCACCTAAGCAGCATTGTCCTCAGTTCTGGCTTGCGGACCTGACGTCATCCGGCAGGAAAACAGGAGTAGGCAGAGAGGTGGGTGAGTCAGAGAAGTGGCTCCATGCAGCAAATGCTCAAGGCTGTCTTCCCTGAAAGAGGAAAGACCAAGAGTGCCTTTCCCAGAATGCTGAACTGCTGACCGGTGGCGGAAGGGAAGCCGCAGGGACCTGTGATTGATTTTGCCTTTCTCCAGGAATGGGGATCAGGTGGATGGATTTTGCCAGGCACTGCTGTCATGGCCAGTGTTGCTTCCCCCCCCACCCCACCCCAGCAATGAGGCATTGAGTTAGTAGCCAGGAAAACAAAATGAGTCTTTGGCTAAATGAGCCTACCCAAAGCAGAGGGCAGTAGTTGGTTTAATTTGGAAATCAGGCAGTGAGACCTTCTGCTGGTTCACCAGTAGAATCGGTGGCAGGCCCGGCTGGGAAGTCCGTCCAAAGGCGGGACTCTGATAAGGATGCAGGCAGAGAGGTGGATGGATTGAGGAGGGAGAGGAGGAGTGTGCGGGCTGAGAGCAAGAATGGTGAGCCTGACCAAGAACCCTTGCCAGGTCCCTAGAGCAGGGGTGTCCAAAGTTTTAGGCAGGAGGGCCACATCAGCTCTCTGACACTGTGTCGGGGGCCGGGGGGAAAAAAGAATTAATTTACATTTAAAATTTGAATAAATTTACATAAGTTTTCATAAATGAATATATTAAAGACAAACTTATATGAATGAGTGAAGGTCTTGCAATAGCTCAAGGCCTATAAAAGGCCTTGCACAAAGCAAGGCTGGCCTTTCCTTTGCTGCCGCTACTGCATCACAGACGTGAAACATCAAGCATTGGAGGGAGCCCTCATCCCACAGCTCACACGAGAGGTCAAACAGTCGCCCTCACGCTGAGAGAAGTTGCATTGGGCCAGTACGGGCTTCAACAAATCTCCGGAGGGCCAGAGGCTCATTGGAGACTGGGGGCTCCCTGAGGGCCGCATTGAGAGGCTGCGAGGGCCGCAAGTGGCCCCCGGGCCGGGGTTTGGGCACCCCTGCCCTAGAGGAACAA
>NC_089833.1:12962038-13014776 GCF_035046505.1 Tiliqua scincoides
TTACAGTGAAATATCTCTATTCTATCAAAGGTTATCGCCAACAAACCAGTGGGGCAGGGCGATGGTACATCTCCACACCCAGTGCTCAGAGCATCACCCCACCCGGTGCATGGGAGGAAGTCCATTATGGGGGTGACACACTGGCCTCCCGTATTAGGTGATGCAAACCCATGTGATGCCATCGGGAAGTGGACAGAAGCCTGCCTGTCATTTCAGTGGAAGAATTTTTTTTTTTTAAATCTGCATGTAAACAGAATGTGAACAGTGAGACGCTCTGTGCCATCACTATGTCGGCTGATTGGAGAGAGCTTCGCACTGCAGAAGAAATTGGCTGTTCTCAGTTCACTGGATTTTTTTTTTTTTTAAGTGAATTTATGGCAAGGTTAGAGAGGCGATTGCCAGAGTTGACTTCAAACAGAAGGAGATTTGTGCAAACCAGTTTTGGTCAAAGAGCCTGTCAGGTTGCAGAAACCGACAGCCGCGCTCTTAAATAATGGAAGGATGACTAAGAGAGAGGCTGAACTCTTGGATTGCTTCTGGTCTTGGTAATGAGCTATATGGAACCGAGTCCCTTCTGTCCTAGTTTAAAGAGGAAGGCGCACAGTGAATTTGGGTTTTTTCTCCCCATCTCCCGTCTCGTTTAGTATTCTGTTTGTGAACAGCCAGGTGCTTCCACAAAACTCACAAGAAGGGGGGGGTTTGAATGTGACCTCCTTTCCTGGTCTGGCTGTTTGCCCACATCACCAGGAACTCAGTGGTAGACTGCCCTTAACATGGAGGAGGCACCATTCTTAGCTATAACAGCTAATAGGCTGAAATTAGCCTGTGTGCAATTACACAGGCCTACAAAATTAAGGGTCAGAAACGTTTCCCCCAAACTTTATGGTGGTTTTGATATGAATTTGGGGTGCCGTTTCCAAAAACGGCATCCGTTTTTGCCCTATCGGCGTCTAGTTTGGGAGATATAGTACATCCTCTTTAGTGAATGGTTCAATCAGCTTCCTCATGAGGAAGCCATGGTGTAGGCTTCCTCCTGAGGAAGCTGCTTGAACCGTTCGCTAAAGAGGCTATGCCGTGTCTCCAAAACTAGATGCGATGGGGCAAAACGGGTGCCGTTTTTGGAATCGGCACCCCAAATATACCCAGGAATTGGTGTAACGTTTAAGGAAGCAAAATGTGTGTTGCCCTGTGTATTCAGCTCCTGTAAGAAACCTTTCATCTTAATTTTTCCCCCTCTTGTACACACTCTGCACCCCACTCTGCCTTACTGGGTGAGAAGGCTCTGATGGCCAATATACATCAGGTTTACGTATACAGTATACATATATATTTGAGCTACAGATTAGTCCAGGGATGTCAAACTCATTTCATCATCCTCATCATCATCATTATTATTATTGAAAAGCATTTGTGGCGCCTGCTGAGGGCCGGACGTGACACCGTTAAGCAGGAAGAGAGGTCACATGGCAGCTGACGGCCGTCAACAAGCGCTTTGTTTGCACGTAGAAACTCATGAGCTGCAAGTGACCGCAGAGAAGATGCGCAAATCTGGAGCATGTTTTCAAGATATGGGAGAGCCAAGTTATCATGTAGGGCTACCCTGCAGTGCTCAGCAGCTGAAGAAGCAGCTGTGGGGTAGGGGCTTTGTCGAAAGCGGCACTGCTGAAAGAGTAGCCTGTGTGATAATTGGACTTTCCTAGCATCTTGGCAGTGTCTCTCACCCCCCTTGGTCTGTGCCTCCCCTTGTAGCATTCCCAGCCTTCTGAGGCCACCTTCTGTCTCTCTCCCCCCCACCCCCATACCCTCAGCAGAGGCAGTGCACTTGGAAGGACTGCTCTGGGAGAGCCCAATGTTAACCGGGGCCAGATAAAGTGGTGCAGGTGCATCCGGCCCATGGACCTTATGCTTGACACCTCTGGATTAGTTCGTAATTCTTTTATGGGATTTGCTGCCACGAGATGTGCTGGTGTGTAAAGGGTGGCTTAGGCAGAGTCTACAGAGGAGAAGGAAGGGGTTACAAGTCATGATGTGTATGTGCAACCTCCTGATTTTAGAAATGGGCTATGTCAGAATGCCAGATGCAAGGGAGGGCACCAGGATGAGGTGTCTTGTTATCTGGTGTGCTCCCTGGGGCATTTGGTGGGCCGCTGTGAGATACAGGAAGCTGGACTAGATGGGCCTATGGCCTGATCCAGTGGGGCTGTTCTTATGCTCTTAACTACAATTCCCAGGAAGCCTTGCAGGTCTCTTGTTATCTGGTGTGCTCCCTGGGGGCATTTGGTGGGCCGCTGTGAGATACAGGAAGCTGGACTAGATGGGCCTATGGCCTGATCCAGTGGGGCTGTTCTTATGCTCTTAACTACAATTCCCAGGAAGCCTTGCAGGTCTCTTGTTATCTGGTGTGCTCCCTGGGGCATTTGGTGGGCCGCTGTGAGATACAGGAAGCTGGACTAGATGGGCCTATGGCCTGATCCAGTGGGGCTGTTCTTATGTTCTTAAACTACAATTCCCAGGAGGGCCTTGCAGGTCTTGTTATCTGGTGTGCTCCCTGGGGCATTTGGTGGGCCGCTGTAAGATACAGGAATCTGGACTAGATGGGCCTATGGCCTGATCCAGTGGGACTGTTCTTATGTTCTCTTAGTCTTGGAGGCTATAGGGAATTTCCATGTTTTAGTTGCACTCTACCTCTGAATTCATGTTGCTGTCATATTGGAAGAGAACAAGGGAGGACTGCGGCCTTCACACTTCCTGGGCTGCACAGAGCACTTGATGACTGACTGAGCACCTCCCTTTGAAAGCCTGACAGCTTGTGAGGTTTGATGGCACTTCTTTTCGCCTTATGCCCAGTTGCTGCTTGAAATCACTACATGGTGAAGATGGGTTTATGCCCAGTTGCTGCTTGAAATCACTACATGGTGAAGATGGGGGGGGGGTGGAAAGTGTGTTGAATTATTCATAGCCACCAAGGTGTCGGTGATGCCTTCACGTGGGTGTCTGTTCCTGCCCACCCAATCCATTAAATTCTGGAAAGAATGCTTGAAGGATTTGCAAAGTGTACATGCTGCTACTGCTATCTTTTTAGTTACAAAGGCGTGGAGGGAATACACCTAACTCTGAGATACTTACGTTAAGGACATAAGAAAAGCAGAAGAGCCTCACTGGATCAGGTCAAAGGCCCATCTAGTCCAGTTTCCTGGCTCTCACAGCGGCCCGCCAGATGTCTCAAGGAGCCCACAAGACACCTGTATCCCATTGCCACTCCATTCCACCTGCCATTCTGAAGTAGCCTAAAACCAGAAGATTGCACATATCCACCACGGCTTATTACTTGGGTTGGACTTTCCTCCATCAATCTGTCCAATCCCCTTTTAAAAGCATCTAGGCCAAAAGTCATCACCACATCCTGTGACAAGGAGTTCCACAGATTAATGACACACTGGGTAAAGAAATATTTCCTTTTGACTGTTCTAACTCGTTTCCACCACGCAGTTTTGGTGGATGCCCCTGGTTCTGGTACTGTGCGAGAGGGAAAAGAACATTAATCTATCCATCCCATGTAGAATTTGTAGGAATAATACAGTGTGGCAGGGCAAGCAGGCTTGGCACAGTTGAAAACAGCTGGGCAGCTGCCCCCAGAGGCCACAGAGCACGCCCACAGGCCTCTGCTTGTTCTAACAGAGAGCCGGTTCTCAAAGGTGATGGAGAAGGACAGACAAGACTCCACCTCCAAGCCAGCATGTCAGCAAAACAAAATAATTACCTCTTGGAACCAGCCCATCCTGATGCCAAGACTGGCCGTCCAGATGGCTGCAAAGAGCTGTGCTAGCCTATTGTTTCCTCTCCCGCTCCCCACCATGCCAGGATATGGCACTCACTCCAAGATGTACTGCCCTTGATCACAGAGGTTGAGCACTGGTTGGGGTCCCCTCATGCACCGGATGGCTCATCCAACCAACCCCTGAGACCCCCCTTTGCGGTGGGTACTGGTGAAGCCCTGCACTCGGTGAAGTGTGTTTCACTTCACTGCGAAGTGTGATGGGCCAGCAGACGGGGCAAAGAGGAGAAGCCGCTTCCCCACACTCCAGCCAATTCAGTGGCTCATTTCAGATCTTTTGGACACAGAAGATGTCCAAAGAGCATATGTGATTGGTTGAGGGTAAGGGAAGAAGACAGAGCTCTCCAAACCTGTGGGCTTTTCCTGTTTCCACTGTTAACCCCCCCCCCCCAAGGCAATTGGGTTGCACCTCTCAGAATATGTACAGCCAGAGGACCTGAAAGAAGTCAAAGTGATTGGTGGAGGGATAAGGGAACAAGTAGGGACTCTGAATGGGGCAGTAGCGTAGCTAGAGGGGGGTGCAAAGCACTAAGTTTTGCAGGGAGCCTCACAGCCTCACAGCTTAGGGAGCCTGCAAATGGCTCCCTAAGGGGAGTGGGAGGGTCTGCTTGCACAGTGTGGTGAGGCTCCCTGCAAAACTTAGTGCTTTGCACCCCCTCTAGCTACGCTACCAGATAGAGAACATTCCTGCCTACGAGCACATCCAGCCACCCACACTCCACTCTTCTTTACACTGCCTCATTTCCTTTCCAGGGCTCTTGTTTTTGAGTGTTACAATTTGTTTTCTGCCTTTCCCACGTGGCTTTTAGCGCGGGGAGGGGAGGGGAGGGGGGTCCTCTCTGATCCTTTTGGTGCGCCATTGTGCTTCATCTATTCTTGGCAGAGAAGGATCATATTGTTTTCACTTGGCGAACAAACTCTCCCGACATCTATTATTCAGAAGCATCTTTGTCCTCAAAACAATATAAGATTAAAATGAAACAACTGGCACTTCAGAAAAAAAATAAAAGGACTGCGGCTATACGTTCGAGTGGAACAAGCAAGGGTGAGTTGGGGTGTTGCGTCAACTCAATGCCTAATTAGGAAACCTCAGGAGGATTTAACTCCACTTGAGTTAGGAGACCTTCCGACTTCCTGCAGAGGTTTTAAAGTGGAGTCTCTCTCTCTCTCTCCCACTCCCCCCAAAGGGTCTCCAACTTGCCTGAGATGCATCTTTTATGAATGCCTGCTAAAAGCCGAGATAAAGATAGATTTGTGTTTTTCACGAACAGGATAAGAAATGGAGTGGAAAGTGATAACATTCTGTTATCAGGATGGAGGTGAATTTATTTATTTATTTTTCACATGATTGTCTTTCCTCCAAGGAGCTCAGGGTGGTGTTCGTAGAGAGGATCTGGAGCTGGAAGGAGCGGGGTCCGTCCTGCCCAACATTAAGAGACGGAGACAAGAAGGCACCTGGAACATATCTCTTCTCTTACCAAACATCCGGACAAGCTCCTTCTCCATATCACACTCATCCCTTTACACTAACACTTTCATCCTTATTTGTTTATTGCCATTATTTATGGCTTTCTGTTCACCCTTGGGGCCCAAACTGGATTTCTTGCAGCCAGGTTGTTCTCTGAGAGGGATATTAGATGCTGGCTGGTAACATTCTTGGACAAGGGTCAGAGAGGGGCACACAAAGGATTTGGGCCTTGTGGGTATTTTAATATTGTGAGCTGGGCATTTTGGGATCAACGCTTTGCTGAAGGCTTTTCTCCATCAACGGTATCTGCTTCTCCTGCACTTGCTCATCATCCCCTGTATCAAAACCCCAAAAGGGGCTTTGTGCTTTTGGTTAAAGGCATGCTAGATACCACCCCCATCATCCTGCATGGGCATCGAGTCCAGGTGAGAAAGGAAAATGTAAGATGCTAGGAAATTTCAGGGGCCCTCTCTTTTGGTTCCTGAGCCCTCTTTTTGACCAAGGACCCAGGCACAAATTACCCCCTGTACCCCTCTCTCATGGGCCTTGGGAACTGGTATAAATACAATGACATTTGCGGGCCATTTGGGGCTCTATGGAAGCCCTTCTTGAAAATTCTCCTAGAAGTCCTTTATTTTTGAACATCCCCCCAAAATTCACGGAAGTTGGCCACCTTTGACAGCCCAATGGCTCCATGTGCTGCCTCTGTGGCAACCCGTTCGGGAGCGTTTCACCCATTCCTCCCCTTCCCTTGGGCCCTGTTCATGATTTGCCTGCGGTCCCAGTCCGAACCTGACAGGCTTTGTACGATTTCCATTTTGTCCTTCGGCGTGATGAAATTAATCGGGAGACAGTGACACGTCCCGCTCCCCAGTCTCCAAAGGCCACCTCCTAATTTCGACGATGAGGGCATCTGTATCCATTTGCTCGCGGTGTCACAGCTGATTTTGCCGAGATACGGCGGGAGGCGACACAGACACGCACCACCAGGCCGGGAACAGTGACTCTCCCTGAATCATCATCCACTGCTAAGAGGGTATATCTTTTGCATTCAATAGGTGTTCCTGTTGCAGCATTTAAACTGCCTGTAGTTAACTCCCTAGCTGGAGGCCTCCTGCCCTTTCCAGAGGCAGAGGAAGCCATCATTAATGTCCGGCACTCTAATGATAACCGTCCGTACCCCTTGGCTTACAGGAAGGAGTGTGGGCATCTCCTTCCCCTCTCTCGTGCCAAGAATAGCCCTGATGGTGCCATTTTCTTAACTGCTAACTGGTACTGTTAATGCTAATGGAGCCAAAGCATAATGGGCATCATCATCATCATCATCATCACCACACAGTCGATTTATTACATTTTCATTAAGGCTGGTCGAAAGTGGCTGGAGAGCAAAGGGGGTAATGGAGGAGAACGAGCCTGTCTGGTTTTAATTCTTGTTTGCCTTTCACCCCAGGTTGGGAGACAACAGCAGCAGGGGGTACTTTTCCTCACAGCCTCCAGGATTCCCCCCTTTACTGTACTTTGACTCCACCAGCTGTTTCTCACACTCCCCCCATTTTGCACCCAAAGTATCACAAAACCACCCTTTTATGCCTGTGACCCCGGTTCAACTTAGCCCTCATGTTTATTCCACCCTTTCTCTAAGGAGTCCAAGGTGGTGAAAGGGTGGCACCAGGATGACATACATATTGGGGGAGGCACAGGTCTATGGCAGGGCAAACATTGCCCCAAGTGTTCGATTTCTGAAATAAAGGCTATAGGCACGCTAGCAAAGATTGCCATGCCTCCCCCCCTATCAGCTGGCAGCAGGGCTTGCTGCCAGTTGATTGGCTGGCCGGCCTGAGGGGGCAGGACAACTGGCTAGATCTAGTGCGCAGGCGCTAGATCTAGCTCAGTCTGTTGACCTCCCCTTGTGGCGGTAGAAGTGCGGGGGGGGGTAGGCAGAAGACCTTCTCGGTGTCCAATCTAAGCCAGCAAGGGCAGGGGTGAACCAGAACAGCTCTAAAGATGCTTGACCGGCTCAGGGAGGCAGGCTGGCTAGCCCCTGGTCTGAACTTGGGGGCCTTGCAGGGGTGACCTGAAGGCATAGCAGTTTGGCTGACTTACCCTCTTCGGGCGACGGTGAAAGGCGGGCTTAATAACAATTGAGCTATGCCTGGAGTCGGGTGGATGCCTTATGAGATTGGGGGACGTAGACGGCTAGGGCCGTTTCCCCCACTTAGAACCCACACTTGGGATGGGTATTGTTTACCCTGTTTTGCCTTGTTGCTCTTGTTGTAATTCAATAAAGTGGCCCATTTTAATCCCATACCTGTTGTCGGCTGTATTTATTGGGGGGATGCATGGTAATAGTGTGTTTCACGTTAAACATAAGCAATCCATGGGGAACTTCCATGGGTAACTTGGAAATAGATTGATAATGATAACATTTGAACTTGCATCTGAGCTGGGGTCTAATCTGTCTCTTCCATCAAAGTCTAACTGGAAAGAGGCAAACCTGGAGCAAAGAATCATGAAGCTGCAACAGGAAGACTCTTCTCTGAATGGGTGTTTTGAGCTCACAACTGCCTTTAATTAATTCCTCATTGTACACTACCAGAACAATGGCCTCCCCAAAACAATGGCTTTAACCACAAGGACTGGGTCCAGTGCTCCACTTCCATCACTGTTCATGTCTTTGTGCCGGTGATGTCCAGGTTCAAGAATACAAGACTTGGGGGATAGAAATGCTTGCCTCAAAAATGTACTCTACAGTCTTCAAATTGTTGCCTGGCTCAGATTTTAAGCTGGAAGGCTGAAATTCTGGAGTAGATCTCACTGAACTTAAGGGGACTTACTTCTGAGTAGATATGACTAGGCTTGAGCTGGAAAAGGGCCCTTCTCCTAGGCAGTGGCCACTCCACTCCAATGACAAGTGGCCCTTGGGAAATGTAGTTCCCCCAAGGGCTGCAGCTAGGCTGCAATTTCCCCTTGGAAAATGGGGGGAGGAGTAAACGGGGGGTCTGGGTGGGTGAGAGGCCAAAGGGCTCATGGGGCCAGAGGATGGGGGGTAGGTTTAATTCAGATGGACTTGGTAATAAGTCAAGCAATTTTTCCTGATTTGGGGTTGGGGAACATCTCAGTTCATTTTTGAACCCATGTCACTCGAGGTGGAGTGGAGTTGCACATAAGAACATAAGAACAGCCCCACTGGATCAGGCCATAGGCCCATCTAGTCCAGCTTCCTGTATCTCACAGCAGCCCACCAAATGCCCCAGGGAGCACACCAGATAACAAGAGACCTGCAAGGCCTCCTGGAATTGTAGTTAAGAACATAAGAACAGCCCCACTGGATCAGGCCAGAGGCCCATCTAGTCCAGCTTCCTGTATCTCACAGCGGCCCACCAAATGCCCCAGGGTGCACACCAGATCACAAGAGACCTGCAAGGCCTCCTGGGAATTGTAGT
Source organism: Tiliqua scincoides (assembly GCF_035046505.1). NCBI lineage: Eukaryota > Metazoa > Chordata > Lepidosauria > Squamata > Scincidae > Tiliqua > Tiliqua scincoides. The sequence continues at coordinate 12,970,785 of NC_089833.1, forward strand.
TAAGAACATAAGAACAGCCCCACTGGATCAGGCCATAGGCCCATCTAGTCCAGCTTCCTGTATCTCACAGTGGCCCACCAAATGCCCCAGGGAGCACACCAGATAACAAGAGACCTCATCCTGGTGCCCTCCCTTACATCTGGCCTTCTGACATAGCCCATTTCTAAAATCAGGAGGTTGCGCATACACATCATGGCTTGTACCCCATAATAGATTTTTCCTCCAGAAATTTGTCCCCTTTTAAAGGCGTCCAGGCTAGACGCCATCACCACATCCTGTGGCAAGGAGTTCCACAGACCAACCACACGCTGTGTAAAGAAATATTTTCTTTTGTCTGTTCTAACTCTCAACACTCAATTTTAGTGGATGTCCCCTGGTTCTGGTGTTATGTGAGAGTGTCAAGAGCATCTCCCTATCCACTCTGTCCATCCCCTGCATAATTTTGTATGTCTCAATCATGTCCCCCCTCAGGCGCCTCTTTTCTAGGCTGAAGAGGCCCAAACGCAGTAGCCTTTTCTTATAAGGAAGGTGCCCCAGCCCAGTAATCATCTTAGTCGCTCTCTTTTGCACCTTTTCCATTTCCACTATGGAGGCTTTAAACCCATTGCTTCCACTACATCAAGGCTTTAAACCCATTGCTGGTGCAGTCCTTCAGTGTTTCTAATGAAGAAGATGCACTGTGTCCTGGATTTCTACAAGATGACAAAGAACCTCTCTCCCCCCCCCTCGCCTCCCTGCTCTGGGCTAGTGACATTTCTATCCTTAGAAAGGTCAAGCACCACTGCTTTGAAAACTGGCTGCCTTGCGTTGCAAAAAACAACACTTCCAACCCATATTTCACATGGGAGGCTCTCCAGGCAGGCATGCTAATTTGCTGTCCTGCGGGAGCCATCGATACAGCCCGAGAATTGAGAGCACCCATCTCCTCTTCCTGCTGTCACGTCAAGGGCATGAAATCCGAGGCCAAGAAAAAATTTTTTTAATGTATTCCAGCAACCAAGATAGTAACAGGAAGGGAGAGTGGTGAAAGGAAGGGGGGGAAAGGCACACGTAACCTTACGACATCTGTGGCATGCTGTCAAGAACGCAGAGGCGCAAAGGGGCAATTTGTGACCAGTGGGCCAATACATCATCCTATTAGTGTCAGACATAGTTCTTGAGGTTATAATATTGACGTCACCTCTGGAAGGTCTTCAAGGGGGCAAGAGGAGAGTCGGCCACAGGATAGCCCGAACTGCATGCATGCCATGTTTGAGAGAGAGTTCAAGGGGGGGGGGGACTGCACTGTGATAATGGATGGTCAGTCTCCAGCACCAGCTCTCTGTCCCCACTGGAAGTGGGGCAGGGGAAGCTCTATGCTGGGAGGGGCTGCAGTACAAGCCTGCTTGAGCATTCCATCTGCCGACCCACCCAAGGGCCAATCTCCACCCAAGCATCAATCCCTGCCCACCAGGCTCTATAAAGCCCCACCTTCTGTGCTCGTCTCTTCCCCAGTCTAAGCATTTTCTGAGCATTGTCGGGACAATGTTGGAGGCTAAGACGAGGATGCATACTGGGGGATCAGGCACAAGCCAGTTGTCCCACCCCCTCAGTCGAGCCAGCCAATCAGCTGGCAGCAAGCCCTGCTGCCGGCTGATAGGGGGGGCAGGCATGGCAATCTTTGCTAGCACGCCATACACGCGCGCTAGCAGCCCTTCAGAGGTGAGTATACACTAAAGCAGTGGTTCCCAAACTGTGGGTCACTGGTGGGTCGTGACCTGATTTTTTGGGGGGTGGGTGGGTCCCCAAAGGGTGATGGAATGATCAGATAACTGATTGCCTCAAGCCCTGAGTCTGTTCAAAAATCAGACACTGTAGCTGCTAACTGCCCTGCAAAGAGCACAGCTCCTGCAGTTTGCAAGATAGCTATTAACTGCCCTGCAAGGAGCTGAGCTCCTAGGGAGATAAATGTTTGAGGGTCTTTTGGGGTTATTATTACATACAATTAAATAAATAAAATGTTTCTAGATCTCCTTTTTTCAAGTCCAGTAAACCTAGATGGGCCCCGACAGAGTGTCATTTTAAAAAGTGGGTCTCGGTGCTAAAGAGTTTGGGAACCACTGCACTAGAGGCAGGGAGACTTGACTGCTCATGAAAAAATTTAGCCAGGATATGAAGTCCTTCCTGTCCACAGTGACCACCCTGAGTAGGTAAGATCAGCCCAGAGCCTGAAAGCTTTTAATTTTAGCTACTGTTCTACCACAAGGGGCAGCTACTAGCTTTAGCCCGGGCAGTTTTTGACCATCTCTGGTGCAAAGGTTCTACTTTAGCTCCTACTCTGTGGCCCTGTTTGCTGCCTTTGATCTTGCCTTGCTGCCCTCCTCTGGAGAATAATTCAGAGGCCTGAATGTTCCGGAACTTGACCCTTGCCAGTTTTGGAACATTTTGTCCCACTTGAACCGACAGCTAGCTTCTCCTGGGTCTTGGAAGTCCAGAGCCTGATCCTCGCTGAGGTCTGGCAGGTTCCTCCCTTCTCAGTGACACATGGATGAAAAAGCGAGCATCAGCAGTGACGGCTCTGAACATAAGAACATAAGAACAGCCCCACTGGATCAGGCCATAGGCCCATCTAGTCCAGCTTCCTGTATCTCACAGCGGCCCACCAAATGCCCCAGGGAGCACACCAGATAACAAGAGACCTCATCCTGGTGCCCTCCCTTGCATCTGGCATTCTGACACAACCCATTTCTAAAATGAACACACAATCTCCACTAGATATTGTGAGAGAAGAACATGTTCCAGTGGCTTCCACGGCCTCTTTCTTAATTTGTTGATTTCGGTAGAGGGTCAGAGGGCAGGCAACCAATTTCCACCCCGACGGAGTCTTGCTGGTTGCACAGTGGCGCATAATTTATTAATTAAAGGCAAATGGCAGGCTGCCTCCACATTCTGATGAACATAATAGCTCTTGCAGCTTTAATTTGAATTTAACTGAACATATTATGGCTTTTTTGTTGCTGTTGTTGTGCTTTTTTTTGGAAGAAAATATGATGATTTGAAAGCTTATTAAACACATTGCATGAGACGCTTTCACTTATTAGATGGCTAATGTGCCCGGTTAGTTGCTTGGTGTGTGAAATAAGCCACTCTAGAAACCAGTCTGCTATTGATTTAGTGGAATTGCTTTCAGTCTCTTAGTCATGCTTGAGAAGGTTGATGCTGTTTCTGGATTAGCCTTCCAGGTTGGTTGTTGGAGGCAGGAGATGTGAAGGACCAGAGTGGCCTCTCCCTCACATTGTCTGGAATCTTTCAAAGACTCAAAGAGGGGTGGAAAGAAGCAGGAATTCTCTGGCTTTGGTTGCTTGGAATTTTATGCAACGTACCCAATAAATGTGAGAGCAAAATATTGGATAACTATGGCAGATAACTATGGTGCGCAAGGGGGGGTAACACCACTACTGGTCAAAATTTTTAAAATCTTGGCACTTTTCAAATAATACCATCATGTTATATTTCAATCAATGCATCATTTCATGCCAAATGCAATGAAACAAACCGCGTTGAAATAGCTCTATTCTAGCAAAAGTTATAGCCAAAAAACTAGTGGGTCCAAGGCAATGCTGCATCACCATACCCACCACCGGGGGGGGGGGTGTTGTCCCACCCCCTGCATGGGAGGAGGTCCTTCATGGGGTTGAAGCACTGGGCCTCCCACAGTGATGGTGCAAACCCTAGAGACATCATTGGTCAATGCACATCCAGTCTCTGATCAAATGTGGTGACAGCAATCTAAGAGAAAGGTAGCACTACACGGTTGCATATCCCATGCAGTTTGCTGAATTAAACTAATTAATTGTGCTCCTTAGGTGCCTTCCAACGATAGATGGCTGAAATATACTAATTACTCTAAAGTCACTGCTATCCTCATGGCTTGTAACCTGTAACGGACTATCCTGTGATGGACTATCCAAGCTATCCTGGCAAAGTTCCAAACAACACAGTCCCGGAACGAGCTGGAATCCCTACCATGTATGCAGTGCTGAAACAGAGACGCCTGCGTTGGCTTGGTCATGTCGTGAGAATGGATGATGGCCGGATCCCAAAGGATCTCCTCTATGGAGAACTCGTGCAAGGAAAGCATCCTACAGGTAGACCACAGCTGCGATACATGGTCATCTCCAAGAGGAATCTGAAGGCCTTAGGACTGGACCTCAACAGGTGGGAAACCCTGGCCTCTGAGTGGCCTGCTTGGAGGCAGGCTGTGCAGCATGGCCTTTCCCAGTTTGAAGAGACACTTGGCCAACAGACTGAGGCAAAGAGGCAAAGAAGGAAGGCCCATAGCCAGGGAGACAGACCAGGGACAGACTACACTTGCTCCCAGTGTGGAAGGGATTGTCACTCCCGAATCAGCCTTATCAGCCACACTAGACGCTGTTCCAGAACCACCTTTCAGAGCGCGATACCAGAGTCTTTCGAGACTGAAGGTTGCCAACAATCCTATCCTCTCCCTAGGATCTAATGATCACGTTCACAAACTTATCACCTGCCCAGTAGCTGAAAAAAAGAGTGACTGATCCAGCATCACTTGATGAGTTCAACGGGCTGGGGAAGGATTCGAACCCAAGCCTCCTTGTGTCAAGTGTAACACTCCACCCACTAAAGCAGGAATCACTCCTCTCCGAAAGCTCAATGGAAAGACCAAACATCCCATGAAGGACTGTAGAGTTGGGGTAACGGGACCTCTGTGGGGAAGGATTCCACAAGGTCAGTGCCACAATAAAAAAGGCCATGCTCCTTTTGTGGCTGCCGTGCCTGTGAAGGGCAAGTCCACAGAGAACAAGGCCTGAGGTGACCAAAGCATATGGGAAGGGGAGGAGTTGGTCTTCAAGGTAACCCAAATCCCAATCATTTGAGGGCTTGAAAAGTCCTAACCCAGAATCCAATTCATAGCCAATGCAGTTCACAAAGTATTTGGGTGGTGTGATTCCACTGAACCACCCTGGTTAACAACCTGGCTGCAACATTTGGCCCCAGCTGGAGAGGTTCTCCCGGTTCACGGGTCCCAGATGTGGCAGGTAACTTCCTCCACTCTCTGAGCTACCGGTGTGTATTTGGATCCACTCCCCATCACCATATTGCACCCAATTCCCATTAGTGACCTTCCAGGGGTTGAAATCAAAACTCCAGACCACAAGAATGGACCAATGGACTGGAAAAATCCTCATGGCCCTCTCTTTACTGGTGCGTGTTGGTGGAAAGGAAGCTGAGCAAGACTTACGCAGGGCGTGGATAGAGGTATGTTTACTCCCCTCTTGCACAACACCAGAACCAGGGGACAGCCACTGAAATTGAGTGTTGGGAGGGTTAGAAAAGACAAAAGGAAATATTTATTTACCCAGCATGCAGCAACTGTTACCCTTCACATGCCCGATCTCGTCTGATCTCGGAAGCTAAGCAGGGTCAGGCCTGGTTAGTCCTTGGATAGGAGACCGCCTGGGAATACTGGGTGCTGTAGGCTTATACCATAGTCTTTCCATGCCTGATCTCGTCTGATCTCGGAAGCTAAGCAGGGTCAGGCCTGGTTAGTCCTTGTAGGGAGACCGCCTGGGAATACCGGGTGCTGTAGGCTTATACCATAGTCTTTCCATGCCTGATCTCGTCTGATCTTGGAAGCTAAGCAGGGTCAGGCCTGGTTAGTCCTTGGAGGGAGACCGCCTGGGAATACTGGGTGCTATAGGCTTATACCATAGTCTTTCCATGCCTGATCTTGGAAGCTAAGCAGGGTCAGGCCTGGTTAGTCCTTGTAGGGAGACCGCCTGGGAATACCGGGTGCTGTAGGCTTATACCATAGTCTTTCCATGCCTGATCTCGTCTGATCTTGGAAGCTAAGCAGGGTCAGGCCTGGTTAGTACTTGGATGGGAGACCGCCTGGGAATACTGGGTGCTGTAGGCTTATACCATAGTCTTTCGAGGCTGAAGGTTTCCAACCAGGATTAGTCTGTGGAGCTCTTTGCCACAGGAAGTGGTGATGGCATCTGGCCTAGATGCTTTTAAAAGGGAATTGGGCAGATTTCTGGAATAAAAGTCCATCACAGGTACAAGCCACGATGGGTATGTGCATCCACCTTGTTCTAGAAGTAGCCTACCCCAGAGTGCCAGATGCAAGGGAGTAGCACCAGGAAGCAGTGATCTTATTGTCTTGTGTGCTCCCTGAGGCATCTGGTGGGCCACTGGGAGATGCAGGACCCTCCTTGACTAGATGGGCCTTTTGCCTGATTCAGTGGGGCTCTTCTGCTGTTCTTAAGACAGTGGACATGATCCCCATTAAAATGGCCCCACATCCCCAATAAATTGAACAGAGTCCTGAAGGCCCTGATCGTTTTCTGCTTGTTGGTCGATGATAACAAGTGATATATGAGCAGAGCTGGGACACTTTGATGGCCTTCTGTTGAGCTTCAGTGAGTTTTGATTGTCCTGAAATGTTCCCTGCTCAAGGGTTCTTTGTCATCCGGCTTACATGATAGCCACCTCCCTTGCTTGACCCATCCAGTCTGGGAGACTTGCCAATGAGTAGACAGGGGCACTCTATAATCTGCTCAAGAGTTCTGGCAACAACACTTATAATGTTTGTCAATTACACCCAGAGTGGGTTTGGGGGGATATGTGAACACAGAGACAATCATGTACAATACTTAAGTGGATTATGTTGAGGGTTTCCTAGGTGTGGATGGATGGGAGGGACTATATTTGCAGTGATTGGAAATGAGGGAAGGCCCTTCCCCAGTTTATTAGTCTGCAGCATGGATTTGCTGGCACCCACGATCTCCTGCCCTTGGCACAACTCTTGGTCTCCACTTGTCACTTAGCCAAGCCTTTTTTTTTTTTTAAAGCCTTGTACAAGTTCTCAGGACGCAAGCTCTGTAGACCTCTGTAGACTTCTGTACTGCAGCGAGTCATGGACTCTCCGCTCACAACAGGAGAGGAAACTGAACGCTTTCCACATGCGCTGCCTCCGACGCATTCTCAGCATCACCTGGCAGGACAAAGTTCCAAACAACACAGTCCTGGAACGTGCTGGAATCCCTAGCATGTATGCACTGCTGAAACAGAGACGCCTGCGTTGGCTCGGTCATGTTGTGAGAATGGATGATGGCCGGATCCCAAAGGATCTCCTCTATGGAGAACTCGTGCAAGGAAAGCGCCCTACAGGTAGACCACAGCTGCGATACAAGGACATCTGCAAGAGGGATCTGAAGGCCTTAGGAGTGGACCTCAACAGGTGGGAAACCCTGGCCTCTGAGCGGCCCGCTGTGCAGCATGGCCTCTCCCAGTTTGAAGAGACACTTGGCCAACAGACTGAGGCCAAGAGGCAAAGAAGGAAGGCCCATAGCCAGGGAGACAGACCAGGGACAGACTGCACTTGTTCCCAGTGTGGAAGGGATTGTCACTCCGGAATCGGCCTTTTCAGCCACACTAGACGCTGTTCCAGAACCACCTTTCAGAGCGCGATACCATAGTCTTTCGAGACTGAAGGTTGCCAATACAATTGTACAAGTTCATAGAGGACATATCTAGTCTAGAATGTCCTGGTCTAGCCTCTCACACAGAACCCACAAGATGTGAAAGCTCAAGGAAAGAAATCAGAGCTTCAGGAACCTGGGTGGCTCCAAAGGGGATTAGAGTTCTCCAAGGGAAAGTGGGTCTATCACAGGCTATTTAATCAAGATGGCTGTATGGTCCGTCCCTTTGTGTTTAAAGGCAGTCTACCTCTGAATACCAGTTGCTGGGGAGGCTTAGCTGCAGAGGTGTAAAGGCATTGGGGGCACAGTTGGTGGTAATAGAAACCAGTACAGCAGGTGCAAGAGAGCCCCACATTCCAGGATGAGGGCTATTTGCTCTGTTGCCTTTCCTCCTGAGCTTCCCAGAGACATCTGGGTCTCCCTTGGGGGGAAGACTAGATTTGATAGAGCCACTTTGGTTTGTTCCATCAGATCTCATTGTCTAATCCTGAGAGGGAACCTGCTTGAGGAACATAGAAGCTACCTGGGGCCCAGCTGACCTGTGAAATTCATTCAGCTACCCAAAGAAGATGGAGGTTTGCTTTTGTACATATTGATTAGTCCCTTCTGTGAATATTAATTACTGTGCTCTGCTTGTCCCTGAGTATATTTTAGGAGTGTAATTTATCTCCTCCTATCGAACACAGAAAACTGCTGGAACGGGCTGTTTCTCTGGTCTGCCAGGGACTCTGCAAAGTGGAAACTGCTGGTCCTTCCCCAAAATCTCCTTGAGGTTCATCAGCAGCTCCTCTGTGTGTGTATGTGGGGGGGGGGTTAAATTTCTAGCTGATTCAATTAAGCAGAGTTTGCTTGGGAGGAATGGGAGGGCACCATTCCTTCTGTGGTTGTTGAAGACAGTGTCACCCAGAGTGACGATCCAGGAATAAGGTCTGGGAGCCGTGATGGATAGCTCAATCACAACATCAATCAGAGTGTGGCAGCTCTGAAAATGCCAGGCTAGGGATTATTTCAAAGGGCTGGAGCTCAGGGAAAGGGCTGTGGCGGAGTGAGAGAGGGCCCCTCTGCGCCTGCAAGCAGGTGCCAAGCTCACTCGCTGGCAGGATCTCCATGGGGTGCTGGGGAAAAGACGCCCACCTGGGACTCCAGAGCCACAGCTCGTGTCAACAGTGCAGAGCAAATTGGTCCAATCTGACTCAGCAAAATGGAAACAGCCTGAAAATAAAACTGACAGCATGGCAATTGATTTGTGTTGCCCCAGATTTGGAGTATTGTGTGTACCGGTCCGGTTGCCCCTCTCCAGAAGGGATGTAGAGAGTTGGAAGAGGCAAAGGAAGAGGGGTCCAAAGTGATCAAGGGGCTGGAGTATCACCTGTTCAAGGAAAGACTGACTTAAAAAAAAAAAATTGTCTGTTGCGATCCTACACTTGTCCCCAGGTTTACTGACCTTAAGCCCCAGGCAAAGATGAGAAGGGATGGGTGATGCAGGGATGGATGCAGGGCCTAGGAGAGGGGAGATAAAGGGAGTAATTTGTACCCTGGCCCAAGGTCAGAAGGGGGACCCAGGACAAAGGAGGGGGCCCAGAAAGTTGCTGGGGTCTTACATTTTCCTATCTTACCCAAGTCATACACACCAGGCCCAGAATTGCATCCATGACCCTCCCTAACACAGTGTCAGATCTGGGAGGAAACTGGCCTGCTACCATAGCTCTTTGGCTTGTGGATCCAATAACCATGGAGGAGCATCTAGGAGCTCAGGGACACAGCTGTGAGGCTACAGCTGCTGCAGAAGTGTGTTTTGGTGCACACAGGACACTGCCCATTCTAGTGTGAGCCTAAACACTTATGGTTCTCATTTGCTGCAGTGGCTTTTCTCTATTTCAAAGATTTTAGAGGAACTTAAGAGTGTGTTTGGTTTTCCATGTTACTTTATCTAGCTGCCAAAGCCACACGATCAGGTAGACCTGGGCTCCGCATCAAGAAGCCTGGTTGACCTGGGCTCCAGAGACTATTCAGGCTGCCAGCCCTATTTTGCTCCCTGTTCTACCTGCCCCCATTGCCCCCTCCTCCTTTGGGAAGGGGCCCAAAAGAAACTTTGTACTCCCCCTGATAAAATTCCTCTTAGAGGCCCTGGATGGATGGAGTGGGGAGAGAGCGGTTCCTTCATACCAACCACAGCTAATATGAGTTGCAAACTATCCCCACTTTATTAAACAAGTCAGAAACCCCCCCCCCCTTAAATTTACAGAAAGGCCATTTAGAATGGTTAAAGGACAAGCACATATTCACATGCAAGCTCAAGCACTATGGAAAGGAAAGATCACACACCTAAAGCTAGCAACAAGGCTTCCTTCCTCCTTTAGCCCACTCTCTTTTATAACATCAACCAAGACAGGTGACCAGCATCTCTCTCCTCAGTGATCACAATGCTCTTATACCAGCTGGGGCACCATAACTACAGCTTCAAGCAAACCCAACTAGAACCTTAAAGGGGCCAGCACATTACAGTGACTAAAGTCTCCACTTGAAGATTGGCCTTTCCAAAAGGGGCTGAAACCTGAACCACAAATCCCTTTAGCAGCTGGGCCAAATGTTTCTGTTTCTTCCACTTAAAGAACTCCCTCTCAAAGAGCATTTGTATGGTCCTTACCCTGGTGGTCTTTCACAGGAAGATGAAAATGGTCCTCTCCCAACAGACACTTGGAGAGGCCTGGATATATCTGTTGATTGTGATTCTGAGAAGCACTTCTGAGGGGGGCTTCTGGGGGGTTTTATGTGCCCCCCTCAGATAAGTAACTGCAGCAGCAAACCACAGGGGGTCCTGGAATAGCTCCCCCATGGATAGCAAAGGCCAACTGTATGTTTTTAAATAAATACCAGTGCAATGCTCAAGTCCCTAACCACAAGTCGCAAGTCAAGTCTTTACCCCCAAGTCTCAAGTTTCAAGTCCATGCACAGTTGAGTCTCGAGTCTCTGGCCCCAAATCTTTGATCACTCCTGATCAGTGGGTTGCCTGTGGGCTTTGACTGCAGCTGCCCAGCTGGGCACTTCTGGGTGCCCAGAAGTGTGCCTGTTCCTTACCGCCAAGCTGATTGGCAGCAATAAAAAAAATAGTTAGCAAAAAAAACCGCACACTGTACTCATAAGCCGTTTTCGGCTCTGAGTCAAGTCTCGAGTCCCTGGCTCCAAGTCCTAAGTCAAGTCTGAGTCTTTGATGGAACTTAAGTGCAACTTAGGACCGAGTTGTGGGACTTGAGTCTACATGCCTGATAAACACCTCTCCTGTACATGCAGAAGAAGGCAAGGAGAAGATGGAGGTGGAGGCTCCGGGAGGAGGTGATTCTAGGAGATTGTGTGGTTGTTCTGGGACCTGAGCCCGGAAGAGTGTTTTTGATTGAGCTGTTGTACACAGAGCCGCTGTGAGTCCTTCTCTGTTGTGCGATTGGAATGCTGCAGGCACGCTCCTGTTTGCGCTGAAGCTTCATCAGAGGGTTGTTACTCGGTGGAGTTGTCAAGACCTGGCAGGTACTGGGGGAGGGGGGGATGTTGAGGAGCCCAACATGGCAGGCACCGTGACAGAGAGCTGCCAGAACTGAAGTCGAATGAGAGTCGGGATTATGAAATTGGGTGACTGAGATCAGCTCGGCTGAGAGCGATGTTATCATTTGGCACTCGGTAGGAGATAAAATATACTGCCTGCTTTTAAAGACGTGCTGGGAGCCGAGATAATATCTACCTTGTATATATTAAAGACCGTGCTGCGAGACAGGGAATCAGCTAATAGAATAAAAGGGCCTGATTAATACCCAAAGGAACCAGGCCGGAGAATGAACTGAATCACTGAGCGGCCTACGCTAGGCAGGAAATGCACTGGGAGGGGTGGGGGAGAGGCTTCGGGGAAAGCGCAAACAAACCTGCGGGGAGCGATTTCTTGCTGAGCCATGAACGGCCAGCTCTCTGTCGGCTCTCAGAGATAGACATCTCATAAACGGATGTGTAGTGATCAGGCAAGCGTTGTGGCACGTTGAAGGCAGGCTACGTGGTTCCACTGGGGGAGCCCGTTGCAGTGGTTTTTCGAGATGGGTGGTCTCTGTCCGCTCCAGAGTAGAGCCGGCGGTCAGGTGTAGTTGGAGAACTCCCCGAGAGTTCAAAAACCAAGAGCAAACCCTGAGTCCCCCAATCCTCTTCTTTAGAGGCTGTGCTCAGTGGCATAGCTAAGGTGGGGTGAGGGGGCACATTGCCCCCCCCCAGTAGCATAGTGGTGGTTTTCTGTTATCTCCACAGGGATGGTGTCAGCAATCACTGGTGACCCATAGCAAAAGCCCTCCTGCCTGTCCCTGTCTCCGTATGGCTCCAAATGGAGCCATTCTCAGGGCCAGGGCCATGCGTGCGTGAAGGAGGGATGTGACAGCACAGGTACGGGGGGGGGTGTGACACGACGATGCAGGGGCCATCATCACATCGCTCCTTACCCTTCACATGCCCGATCACTCCTTACCCATCACTCCTTACCCTGCACATGCCCAATCTTGTCTGATCTCGGAAGCTAAGCAGGGTCAGGCCTGGTTAGTACTTGGATGGGAGACCGCCTGGGAATGCCGGGTGCTGTAGGCTTATACCTACAGGATACAAGGACATCTGCAAGAGGGATCTGAAGGCCTTAGGAGTGGACCTCAACAAGTGGGAAACCCTGGCCTCTGAGCGGCCCGCTTGGAGGCAGGCTGTGCAGCATGGCCTTTCCCAGTTTGAAGAGACACTTGGCCAACAGTCTGAGGCTAAGAGGCAAAGAAGGAAGGCCCATAGCCAGGGAGACAGACCAGCGACAGACTGCACTTGCTCCCGGTGTGGAAGGGATTGTCACTCCCGGATTGGCCTTTTCAGCCACACTAGACGCTGTTCCAGAACCACCATTCAGAGCGCGATACCATAGTCTTTCGAGACTGAAGGTTGCCAACCATCTAGGCTTATACTATAGTCTTTCGAGACTTAAGGTTGCCAACCATCACATCACACACTCCTGGGTGCCTGGGTAACTACACTACTGGTTATGCTTTCAAAACTTTGGGGAGTTGTAGAAGCAAAGAGGAAAGGAGGCCAGTCTCTCCCCCCCCCCCCCACACACACCTGGATCTATCGTAGTATTTTTGCCTATGTGGGAGATGCCTTAAATGTTTTGAGAATGAGTGGTGAGTCTTGTCATTCATCAAGCTTTCACTCTCTCCTCTGGAGCCCAGGGAACTTCTCTCCACGGGGTGGGTAGCTGCATCATGTCCTTAGCTCACATGCAAATAAATAGTGACAGGACCATTGCATCCCGGACAACTGTGTCCCAGGATTGGACATTTGTGTCTGTTCTTTCTGCGTCCCCTACATTTGTGTCCTAATATATGTATATTTATATTAGATGTATTTTTTTTTCATTTTTAAAACTCAAAGTAGGGTTAGGGCTGGAAGAAGCAGCTTAGGATATACAACCTGGGGTTTGTTGTCTAGTTGTATTAGGATGTAAATGTCCAGGACACACACAAAAAAACCCAGATGCACCTGTCCAGGGACACCAGTGATGGGGGTATATTTGACCAGGACACAATACCCCAGGTTGCAAATACCCTAGTACTCGCATAAATGCATATATATCTCACTATCAGTGTATGTAGTGCTTTACAACAGGTCTGCCTGTCAATTATTAGCAGGTAGGAGGTGTGAAGTCATGAATAACTGTCCAGTATTCCTGCACTCTAGCGCAGTGGTTCTCAAATTTTCAGTACCAGGACCCACTCTTTAGAACGAGAATCTGTCAGGACCCACCGGAAATGATGCCATGAATGGAAGTGACATCATCAAACAGGAAATTTTTTAACAATCCTAGGCTGCAATCCTACCCACATTTACCCAGGAGTAAGTCCCATTTATGAGACTTACGAGACTCATACGATCATTGTTTAAAGCATATACACAGTAGTCTGTTCAAAGTACAGGTCTGTAACATTTCCCCAAATGCAGTCACATCCCATGGTAGTATCAAGTCTAGGAGATTAAAAAATTGACATGAACGGGGACCCACCTGAAATTGGCTCATGACCCACCCAGTGGGTCATGAAATGGGCTCACGACCCACAGTTTGAGAAAAACTTCTCTAGTGAGCTTCTTTGGCTAGAGAGCCAGGCTGGTGTGTAGTGGTTCAGGAATTAGACCTGGAAGATCCAGGTTCAAATCCCTGCTCAGCCACATGGGGTGACCTTGGGCTAGTTGCTATATCTCAGCCTCACCTACCTCACAGGGTCGTTGTGTGGACAAAAGAGGGGAGGAACCATGGGCACTACCCTGAGTTTCTTGGAGAAAGGGTGGTATAAAAATGTGAAATAATTACATAAAATAAATGTTACCAACACACCCGAGATTCTGAAACTGGGACCTGAATACCAGAACCAGAAAATTAGACCCAGGAAAGGTCACACAGGATGAGATTGCCCAAGTACAACTCCAAGCCATTAGAAGTTTTATTTGGTATTAACTTGGTGCTAACATGAAACAAGCAGCAGTGAAACTATTTCTGAATGCAAACTGTGATAGAAAATCAATTGTAATTATAGAAGGCTGCGGGCCTCTTGTTATCTTCTCCATGTGAGTCCTGTTGATTTGTTGATGCTTGAAAGTACATCTACATTTCAAAAGGGAAAGAGACTTGGCGGAAAAGAGAGCCAACTGTCTCCCAAAGAAGGCGACAGACAAAGCAAGATAAAGGGAGGTGATCTCCAGGCTGACCACATATTGCTGCTAACAGAAGCTCCAACTGTTAAGCCTTGTCTCTGAGGATTGTATCACCTTCCGTGGAAATATTTATTTCAGCAGTGCATAATCAGGACCTGGCCAAGGCCTTTGTGTGCCTCTCCTCACCTGAGAAACTCAAACTCTCTCTTGGTTTCTATCTCTTTTTCACCTGTCTTGGCCCTTTCCATCACCTCACAGGGGCTGCGACCAGTCCTCTTTTGCTGCTGTTTGTTGACTTGACTCCGTGGAACTCCTTGCCACAGGATGTGGTGATGGAGTCTGCCTAGATGCCTTTGAAAGAGGGTTGGGCGGACTGATGGATGACGCACTGGATTGTGTCCAGTTCTCTTTTGCTGCTGCCGCTTGTTGACTTGACTCCGTGGAACTCCTTGCCACAGGATGTGGTGATGGAGTCTGCCTAGATGCCTTTGAAAGAGGGTTGGGCGGACTGATGGATGACGCACTGGACTGTGTCCAGTCCTCTTTTGCTGTTGCTGCTTGTTGACTCGGTGGAACTCCTTGCCACAGGATGTGGTGATGGAGTCTGCCTAGATGCCTTTGAAAAAAGGTTGGATGAAAAAGTACATCACAGGTTAGAAGTCATGAGATGTAGGCTAGCTCTGACTGCCAGATTCAAGGGAGTGGCACCAGCATGTAGGTCTCTTGTTGTCTTGTGTGCTCCCTGGGGCATCTGGTGGGTCACTTTGAGAGACAGGAAGCTGGACTAGATGGGCCTTTGGCCTGATCCAGCGGGGCTCTTCTTGTGCTCTTATGTTCTTATTAATTCCTTGACTGACTCACAATCTAGTTTTAAGTCAACCTGAGAACCAGATTCTCAGGAGCAGGAAATATATGTGGAACTGTTGACCACAGACAAAGGAGAGTTAATCCCCATGGATGTTATAAAAAGGGGGGATCATGAACCCCATTTGTGCATGTGCCCAGTTCCACTGATGCTCAATGGACTTCACCCACCCATCTTGCTAAAGAGGAAGGGCAAGGACTGTGAACCTGGGACAGTGTGCATAAAGAAGGTAAAAACCAGGAGCTTGCACATACCTATATAAGAACAGCCCCACTAGATCAGGCCGTAGGCCCATCTGGTCCAGCTTCCTGTATCTCACAGCGGCCCACCAAATGCCCCAGGGAGCACACCAGATAACTAGAGACCTGCAAGGCCTCCTGGGAATTGTAGTTTAAGAACATAAGAACAGCCCCACTGGATCAGGCCATAGGCCCATCTAATCCAGCTTCCTGTATCTCGCAGCGGCCCCACCAAATGCCCCAGGGAGCACACCAGATAACAAGAGACCTGCATCCTGGTGCCCTCCCTTGCATCTGACACAGCCCATTTCTAAAATCAGGAGGTCGCACATGCACATCATGGCTTGTAACCCGTGATGGATTTTTCCTCCAGAAATTTGTCCAATCCCCTTTTAAAAGCGTCCAGGCCAGATGCCATCACCACATCCTGTGGCAAGGAGTTCCACAGACCACCCCCACGCTACCATGACTTGTAACCCATGATGATCTTTTCCTCCAGAAATGTGTCCAATCCCCTCTTAAAGGCATCTAGGCAAGATGCCATCGCTACGTCCTGTGGCAAGAGTTTCAATCATGAAAAACTGTGAAAGGGGCCGGAATTTTTCCGTGTTAATTAAAATGTTTATGAAAATTATACTCCTTGTTCAGCTTTGCCCTAATTAATTTAGGTTGCAATCCTGAGCCAACTTACCGGCAGTGAGGTGAGGGCAGCGCAGTTTCGAGGTAAGGGAACAAACATTCCCTTGACTTGAAGAGGCCTCCGTGACTGCTACCCAACTGTAGGAGGTAGCACATAATAATAACAATAATAACAGGTATTTATATACTGCCTTTCTTGGTCTTTATTCAAGACTTTATTCAAGGCGGTTTACATAGGCAGGCTTTTATTTAAATCCCTTATTAAATAGGGATTTTTACAATTTCAAAGAAGGTTCTTTCTTTCAAGAACGACTACATTCAAGGTGTTTCATTCCGATCTGGCTTCACATTCTGGCCTCCATCCTCCCACGCTCAGAGCAGATGGAATTGCTCAGCTTCAGCTTGTCAGCTGCTCCAAGGTCACACAGTGCCGGTGGCCTCGAACTGGCGACCTTGTGGATGTTATCTTCAGGCAGACGGAGGCTCTACCCTCTAGACCAGACCTTCTGCCCATGGCCTACTGGCATGGCTATGTCAGCGCAGGAAAGTTGGTCAGGATTTGGGCCTTAGTCTTCAGTGTCACTGTGGTTGTGATGTGAGTTTGTGATATATATCCACAGAATCCAGGCTAGACAAGGAAGATCAAATGCTGCCTCAGCATTTATTGCGTTGGCATTTATTTGTGACGAACCAAGAAGCCGGTGACGTTTTATATAAATTATAGCAAAGCAAATCTAGCTGCTCGTTTTGTAATTTGCGCAGGGCCCGAACACATTGTGGGAAGCCTGTAAAACGGCAAAAAATGTCGTTCTGGCTGAGCGATTAAGCAGCCCCAGTACACAATTTCAGAGCAACATAAAAAGCAGCAGCTTCATTAACAGCTCGAGGGTGGTGTGTTTGGACAACGCCGAAGCCAATCATGGAGGAAGGTGTCTCATCACCCATTAGCGCTTCTGCAGGGGCTCCTGGATGTCGCCTGCCACTTCTGTATTCATTTTGATACAGGTTAATGCATTTATATGGTGTGCTGATGTTGCCGTATTGAAAATGTTGCGTCAAAAAAATGTTTGGATGGTTTGTCTTTAAGAGCCTGCCATCCACGTTCGGCGTTTGTGCTTTCTCCAGTCAACGTGCCCCCTGTTGGATTCTGGGGTGTGTCTGGGCCATGCTGTTGTTTAAAAGGGGGTTCGATAATTCATGGTAGACCTCTCTATCCATGGCTGCTATTTATGGAACCTCCAGCTTCAGAGGCTCTCTACTACAGAATATCAGCTTCTGAAAGACAAAAGGAAATATTTCTTTACTCAGCGCGTGGTCGGTCTGTGGAACTCCTTGCCGCAGGATGTGGTGACGGCGTCTGGCCTGGATGCCTTTAAAGGGGGATTGGACAAGTTTCTGGAGAAAAGATCCATTATGGGTTACAAGCCTTGATGTGTATGTGCAACCTCCTGATTTTAGAAATGGGCTATGTCAGATGGAGGTCTCTTGTTGTCTTGTGTGCTCCCTGGGGCATTTGGTGGGCCGCTGTGAGATACAGGAAGCTGAACTAGATGGGCCTATGGCCTGATCCAGTGGGGCTGTTCTTATGTTCTTAAACTACAATTCCCAGGAGGCCTTGCAGGTCTCTTGTTATCTGGTGTGCTCCCTGGTGCATTTGGTGGGCCGCTGTGAGATACAGGAAGCTGGACTAGATGGCTCTATGGCCTGATCCAGTGGGGCTGTTCTTAGGTTCTTATGTAAAATTTGGGAAGGGTTGTTACTTTCATCAGCATTAGTTCTGATACATAGACATGAGAGTTGACTTGTGCTAACACCTTACTGGTTCCCCGCTGTATCATAATCACACCTCATGGGCTCTCAGAACGATCAGTCTCATTGGTCTGTTATGAGTTAAGAAAATCCACTTTTTGTTACATAAGGCAGTTGTGTTTTCTTTTTCTGGTTATTTGGCTGTAATGTTTGATAGAATGCTGATATTTTAACACAGTTTGTTCCATTGCAATCCGCATGAAATTGCCCTTCAAATGATACATAACATGATGGTGTTATTTGAAAATACCAAGATTTTCACAATTTGGGCCAGTAGTGGTGTCACCGCCCCCGCGGGTGTCACCCAGTGCAGTCCACACCCCCTGCATCTCCTAGTGACTCCACTGAATCAAAAATCTGGGGAGAAATCTGGGGAGAAAGGGGAGAAATTGAGGACAGCAGGCACTGCTTATGTATGGAGTGTCTGTCCCATCCCCCAACCCACTGCATTCTACTAAGATCCAGAGCCTTTCTGAGTGCAAAGCTCTATAGCAGTGGTTCTCACACATCTAGCACCGGAACCCACTTTTCAGAATGAGAATCTGTCAGGACCCACCAGAAGTGATGTCATGACCGGGCGTGACATCATCAAGCAGGAACGTTTTTAACCATCTTAGGCTGCAATCCTACCCACACTTACCCAGGAGTTAGTTCCATTGATTATCATTCTCAAAAGAATATACAAAGTAGCTTGTTAAAAGTACAGGTCTGTAAACATTTCCCCAAATGCAGTCACATACCAAGGTAGCATCAAGTCTAATAGATTAAAAATAAAATATTGAAGAGTGGGGACCCACCTGAAATTGACTCGCGACCCACAGTTTGAGAAACACTGGTGTATAGTTGTACCTGCAGGTTACGGAAACAGACAATAAACATATAAACGGATTCCCTGAGTTCCTTCCGTGTTGCGTGTTGCATTTGCCCATCTCAGATGTGTCTGCCGTGAAGAGGAGGTGAATTAACATGCAAAACAGTCGAGGAAATATACTGACAAAGGAGAGGCGAGTCCTTGGTCATTAAAGGCGAATGGGAGAATGGATCATTTGAATGCAGTGAGCTGGGGAGCTTAATGAAGTCTGTTCTAATTTCTTGGCTGGTCAATTTCAGCTGTCAACAGAATATTCTGGCTGGGATATATTTTTTTTTAAAGGCTGTTATGTCTATTTATCAGAAACGGCAGCTTCGCGGGGACTAAATCATGAGATCTCGCAAATGCCTTGAAGCCGAGGCAGATGTCATGGTATTCTGGTTTTAATGGCGCACATTTGTTTCTCATTAACGGAAATTATCAGGAGCAGAATTCAAGGCCTTTTCGAGTCAGCTGCAGCGGCTCTGCCCGGCGCGGGCTGGCTTTGCGATTGGATGGTAGCGAGGGACGAGTACGCCGCTCGCCTTGAATCGGGTTGGCTTGGATAATGCTGAGCTCTGCCCTGACAGTGGGAAACAGAAAGACCCGATCCAGGCCCATTTGAATCAAACTTCGGTTGCAATCCTATCCACGCTTTCCTGAGAGAACTGCAGGGGTCTTAATGTTCACCTTGCGCTGAGCATTAAGCATTAACCTCCCCCAGCCCCGGCTCAAAACACATGACAGCATCTTTACTGAAAGCTGGATTGAAGGTTGCCTAGAGGGACATTTGAGATGACTTTGAAGGGGGTGACTCAGCTGAGGCACCTGCAGGAATACTGAGGCAAGTTAAAAGACTTTGGGGGAGAGAGGCAACTCTTCCCCTGAGGCTTTGCCCACCTCCAAAGCAGGCCGGGGCCACAGGAACCCATGGCAGGAACTCTTGGCAGGAGCCAGAGCCTGCCAAGGGTACGGCCACCCCCATGGCAGCGAGGAGAGGGAGGAGGAGGCCCCACGGAGCAGGCCCCATGGAGAGTCTGGGTTCTTTTCCATCCCCTGATGGGGCCACTGTGGGTCCTACATTGCATAGGTCTGTTGCTACAGCTGCTGGCCACCTTTGGGGAGCAGGCAGAGAGCACCAGACGCCATCACAAGCCAACGGTCCCCTCCCCTCTCTCTGCTTTGTAGCAGCAAAGTCTTGGCAGCAGATCCTTTGCTTTTCCATTTGCATCTGAAGTGGTGACTGCATTAAAATGCAGAGAAGGCATGCATGTCCTTGGAATCCAGCCACCAGCTGCTTAAGCTGTAAGGCATGCATGTGCCCACCAAACCAACCCCCCTCCCCACACACACACATACACACACTTGACTTTTGCAGAAGGAGAGGCTACTTTTAAAGGGTAGGAACAATCGAGTAGCAAGGTCATCATAGGCTGTTTGTGTTGGTTTTACCAGCCAGCTCATGGCTGGGAATACAGTTCGTTTTGCCTGTGTGGTTTGCACTGTTGTCTTTAACACCTTTGTGTTGCTGTGTTATGCTGTGATGTTTTCAATCAGCCGTCTTCAGCCTTTTCTCGGAGAAACAATGGTGGCTACTAGCCAACAACAGAGTAGTAGTAGTAGTAGTAGTAGTAGTAGTAGTAGTAGTAGGTGCTACTAGTAGGTGGCTACTAGTAGTAGTAGCTACCTACTAGCTACTAGCAGGTGGCTACTACTACTAGCTTACTACTGCCTACTAGCTACTAGTACTACTACTACTAGCTACTACTAGTAGCTACTTCTACTACTACTACTACTAGAACTAGTACTACTACTAGCTACTAGCTACTAGCTACTAGTAGGTGGTTACTAACCAACAACAGAGGAGTAGCCAACAATGGGGGATTCCCAACACTGTCCAGTGAATCCCCCTTCCAGATTTCTCCCCCCAATTTTTTTTTCACTTGTGAGTAGGGTGGCAAATGTGGGGTGGGCATTTCATCTTGTCCCTAGTTGCCATGATATAATCCTGCTAATTTCATCAGTTGGGCTGCATGGGAGCTCGACTGCTATATTTGCTACCCTCTCCTCCAAGGAAACTCCCCGGCCTTCTGCATTCACGATTAATCTATGCGAGCATCATTTGAAAACATACTTAATAACAATTCATTATGGTGTCAGTTTATGCCCGCTTACCAGAAAGTAAACATTTTTTTTTTCCATAATCAAAGGGGGGAAAAAAATCTCTAAGTCCTCAGGCAAGGAGAGGAGAATCAAGCATAAAAGTCAGGCTGCAGAAAAAAGAGTCAAATAGCTATTGCATAAACATATGGAATGAGAATGCAGAGCTTAGTGAAATGTAGGGATACTCTTTTCTGCAATCCTTAATGGAGTGTGTAGCAATGACAGCTCCTGCCACTGGTAGAGGTGCTTTGAGCTTTTCAGCCCAGGAGGGGGGGAATTATTACATAACTACAGCCTGCCCTCACAACCATACTGGAGAGACTAAGGGCCCAATCCTATCCAGTTTTCCAGTGCCAGTGCAGCCGTGCCAATGCATCTTGTGGTAGGGAGGCATTTGGGCCTCTTCAGCCTAGAAAAGAGGCGCCTCGGGGGGAATATGATTGAGACATACAAAATTATGCAGGGGATGGACAGAGTGGATAGGGAGATGCTCTTTACACTCTCACATAATACCAGAACCAGGGGACATCCACCCAAATTGAGGGTTGGGAGAGTTAGGACAGACAAAAGAAAATATTTCTTTACTCAGCATGTGGTTGGTCTGTGGAACTCCTTGCCACAGAATGTGGTGATGGCGTCTGGCCTGGATGCCTTTAAAAGGGGATTGGACAAGTTTCTGGAGGAAAAATCCATTACGGATTACAAGCCATGATGTGCATGTGCAACCTCCTGATTTTAGAAATGGGTTATGTCAGAATGCCAGATGCAAGGGAGGGCACCAGGATGCAGGTCTCTTGTTATCTGGTGTGCTCCCTGGGGCATTTGGTGGGCCACTGTGAGATACAGGAAGCTGGACTAGATGGGCCTATGACCTGATCCAGTGGGGCTGTTCTTATGTTCTTATAAGGGAACATTTGTTCCCTTACTTTGGGGCTGCATGTGGTTGCACCAGTGCTGGAAAGTTGGATAGGATTGAGCCCTAAGGCTAGAGCAGGCTCTCTTCTAAACATCTCCACATTTGCACAGGAACTGAAGCAGGCAGCTGACCTTCTAAGAAAGTATGCTTCTAGTCCTCATGAGGGGGGAGTCCGACAGAGGCTCCAAATTAGGGGCTCATGGAATGCTTCTGAGAGATTGCATGAGCCTTGCCTAAATGTGTTTTGTGATGTCTTGAAGCTGCCAATTCCTCTGGAAATTGGGCTTTCAGTGAAAATGGGAGGAGGCAACTTAGGGATCCAGGACAATGGCCAAACCAGATGGTTCCTGATAACCTGTTCCCCTTGTAATGGAAGATCAGAAGATCATCAGGTGGATGATGTGGTGTTGACAGCGAATCCCTGTTTTGACAGCTGGTTGACAGCTCTGGGAAGGGCAGGGCTGGCTCCACAGCTGTAATCAATCAAGGCCAATGGAGACCTGGTTGGACACCTGAGCTTCATTTTACCTTGATGGGACCCGAGCTAACGAGGTAGCTCACAGCTGAGCTGCATTTGGACTTAACAAGGGGCTGCAGGATAAAAGGCAGCTTCAGAAGGAGCAAAGGGCTGACCAGAGCAGGACGCTGACCCAGCCAGGAGCGGGACGCTGGCCAGAGGGAGGACCCTGACCCGGAGGGAGATGCAACCCTGACCCAGAGGGACACCCTGACTGACTCACACTGGGAGGAGGGGACTGCCAGAACTCTGCTGGAGGACACACAGAGGAGAGGACTGCCAGGAACCTGCTGGAGGAGACACTCTTCTGGAGAAGATAGAGGAAGGGACTGCTGAGACTCTGCTGGACACACACTCTGCTGCATTGGACTGCTACTGGGAAGACTGGACTGGGAATACTGGACTGGGAAGATTGGACTGCTTTGGAGATTGAACTGTGGACTTGGACTGGAGGCGTCAAACCTTCACCCACTGAGTTAAGTGGAGTTTTGGGGAGGGAAAGCCTCTGGACAAGAGGACTTGCGGGAAGTGTCTGTATTCATAGCAATAAATTTGGGTAGTTGCTATAGATAAGGAGTTCAGTGTTCATTCCTTTGCACACCACAGCGGTTGTTCTAGAGATTAAAAGGGTGTTAATTGGCCAAAAAGCGGGCATTAGAAGGGACTTGAGATATTTGGACGGGACAAATTGGCATAGTTGGCAGGATTTGAAAATTAGGATAGGACACCCCTGGCAAGGGAAACACAGGTATGATATAAGTGTCTTCAGTGGTGTCACTAGCATTCGTGTCACCCGGTGTGGGAGGTCGGTAGGTCACCCCCGTGATGGACCTCCTCCCATGAGTGGGCAGGGCAGTGCCCCGGGGGGGTGGGCCCCACCCCAATGGTTATTTGACTATAACTTTTGATACCATAGAGATATTCCAATGAGGTTTGTTCCATTGTATTCTGCATGAAACTACACAAATGCTATATAACATGATAGTGTTATTCAGAAGTATTGAAATTTTTTGGCCAGTAGTGATGTCACCCCCTCCCCCAATGTGTGTCACCCAGTGCACACCACTGAGTGTTCCTAGTGACATCTCGTGACACCCACTGAGTGTTCTCTTTGGAAAAGCTTCCTGTCATAGACCCTTGGATTTTCTGCAAGGAAACGGAGAGTTCCACTGCCAAGCCCATTAAGGACTTCTTGTTGGCATCCTTCAGTCTCGGAAGACTATAGTGTCACGCTCTGAATGGTGGTTCTGGAACAGAGTGTCCTCTCCAGTGTGCGAAGTCTGGGTAAAGTAGATATGGAGGATAGGCTGTTACCCATGCAACAAATCCCCCCTCTCCACGTCGCTGAAATGGTCCAATGGAAAGGCAGAAGCCAATACGGTTGGTTCCAGCGGCATTGCAGGAGTTGCCAGAACGTGACTGTGTTCAGCCATGAACTGCCTCAGGGACTCCGGCTGCGGATTTTGCCTCGAGGTTGACTCCTGAAGCCTCTTCCATAACTGGATGTAGCCACAAGGCAGTGGAGGTTTGGGATCAGAGTTTCCTTCTCTCAGATGAGCTGCCTTCCCAGGCTGACGAGTCCCATCTACCCAGTGGCTGTTTAGTCGCCTCTTACGACAAGTACAGCCAAACCGAGGGCCTATTCTTATCCCCCAGCCCCCAGGGACAATTAAGGACTAGATGTGGGGGAAAGAGCAAACTCCTTCCCATGGGGTATTCTTGGGTGTGTGCGCATGGAGGGGTGGGGGGTCTTATTTTCTTTCCAGTTCACCACCTCCCTCCAGTAAATGGGCACTGCCAGCCCAGTTCCTGCATGCAAAAATCTCTCCTGGTCTTTAGTTGAACTCAGTGAAGTGTTAAGCGACAACGTCTGGGTGGAAATTGAACAGGATTGTTAAGCAAAATAGCATAGCAGGGCATAATGTAGCTTTTCATTACTCCTTGAGTGCCAACAGATTTCCAACCCAGCAGCCCCACTGACTCCTGTTCTCGCCTGCCTGGCTGGCTGGCTGCGTAAAAATCCTTCTGTCTTTCAATGGTACACTAAGTACTACATTTGCTCAAAGCAAAAGATCAGAGTTATTCTCCTTGAAAGGGCTGTTGGGGGGGGGGGGAAGGAGGGAAATGTGTTGGTTTTACTGCTCTAGGTTCTTTCTCTCTCCCCCCCCACCATGATGTCTGTAATATATTTGAAACTTGACTTCTGTTCTTTGACAGTGGCAGCCACTGTTGGAACGAAGGCTTTGGAAGAAGGATGGCGGCTCGGCGGCAAAACACATGAGATGCAATACTGCAGCATCTCGGTTGGGCTTTGCGCCTCCCAGTGAAGCAGAAGACAAGCAGGTTTCAGCTTGGAAGGGGCTCCAGTTTTATGGAAACGTATAGAGACTGTGGTTCTGACTAGTCTGCCCTCCTTTTGGTGCCAGTCACTGTCAACACCACATCATCCACCTGATGATCTTCTGATCTTCCATTACAAGGGGAACAGGTTATCAGGAACCATCTGGTTTGGCCATTGTCCTGGATCCCTAAGTTGCCTCCTCCCTTTTTAAAAAGGGAAAGAGGGGGGACCCGGGAAACTATAGGCCGGTCAGCCTAACATCCATACCGGGTAAGATGGTGGAATGCCTCATCAAAGATAGGATCTCAAAACACATAGACGAACAGGCCTTGCTGAGGGAGAGTCAGCATGGCTTCTGTAAGGGTAAGTCTTGCCTCACGAACCTTATAGAATTCTTTGAAAAGGTCAACAGGCATGTGGATGCGGGAGAACCCGTGGACATTATATATCTGGACTTTCAGAAGGCATTTGACACGGTCCCTCACCAAAGGCTTCTGAAAAAACTCCACAGTCAGGGAATTAGAGGACAGGTCCTCTCGTGGATTGAGAACTGGTTGGAGGCCAGGAAGCAGAGAGTGGGTGTCAATGGGCAATTTTCACAATGGAGAGAGGTGAAAAGCGGTGTGCCCCAAGGATCTGTCCTGGGACCGGTGCTTTTCAACCTCTTCATAAATGACCTGGAGACAGGGTTGAGCAGTGAAGTGGCTAAGTTTGCAGACGACACCAAACTTTTCCGAGTGGTAAAGACCAGAAGTGATTGTGAGGAGCTCCAGAAGGATCTCTCCAGACTGGCAGAATGGGCAGCAAAATGGCAGATGCGCTTCAATGTCAGTAAGTGTAAAGTCATGCACATTGGGGCAAAAAATCAAAACTTTAGATATAGGCTGATGGGTTCTGAGCTGTCTGTGACAGATCAGGAGAGAGATCTTGGGGTGGTGGTGGACAGGTCGATGAAAGTGTCGACCCAAGGTGCGGCGGCAGTGAAGAAGGCCAATTCTATGCTTGGGATCATTAGGAAGGGTATTGAGAACAAAACGGCTAGTATTATAATGCCGTTGTACAAATCGATGGTAAGGCCACACCTGGAGTATTGTGTCCAGTTCTGGTCGCCGCATCTCAAAAAAGACATAGTGGAAATGGAAAAGGTGCAAAAGAGAGCGACTAAGCTGATTACGGGGCTGGGGCACCTTCCTTATGAGGAAAGGCTACGGCGTTTGGGCCTCTTCAGCCTAGAAAAGAGACGCTTGAGGGGGGACATGATTGAGACATACAAAATTATGCAGGGGATGGACAGAGTGGATAGGGAGATGCTCTTTACACTCTCACATAATACCAGAACCAGGGGACATCCACTAAAATTGAGTGTTGGGCGGGTTAGGACAGACAAAAGAAAATATTTCTTTACTCAGTGCGTGGTCAGTCTGTGGAACTCCTTGCCACAGGATGTGGTGCTGGCGTCTAGCCTAGACGCCTTTAAAAGGGGATTGGACGAGTTTCTGGAGGAAAAATCCATTATGGGGTACAAGCCATGATGTGTATGCGCAACCTCCTGATTTTAGGAATGGGTTAAGTCAGAATACCAGATGTAGGGGAGAGCACCAGGACGAGGTCTCTTGTTATCTGGTGTGCTCCCTGGGGCATTTGGTGGGCCGCTGTGAGATACAGGAAGCTGGACTAGATGGGCCTATGGCCTGATCCAGTGGGGCTGTTCTTATGTTCTTATGTTCTTATGTTCAAGGACACATCACTGTGGTCTACCAGTGTGGTTCCAGTGTGGTTCTAGTGTGTGGTTCTAGGCACCAAAGAGACAAGCCTCCCCCCCCCTTTTTCATGTATTTGCAGGGCATTCCTATGCATGTCTACTCAGAGGTAAGTCCCACTGTGTTCCCTGCTCAGTCAGTTTAGCATTGCGGCCTTAATATATAAAACGCGTGCCAGCAGCATTAGAAATCCAGAAGAGTACAAATTACACAAGCAAGGAGATGCCACCTAGATGAAATACAAAGCAATTAAGGCTAGAACATTTAAAGAGAAGAACATTTAGGATTGGCCATTAAGGTAAAAAGGCGACACTGCCTTTAATTACATTCTGTTGATTGCTCCCAAATGCCCTAAAAGGGATCCATTTGACTTCAGATCTATTTATTTGAAACTTTTATTTCTGCTTCATATATGAACATACCATGTGACCTTACTTTGCAAGGCAAGATCCCATGATTTACTGTACCACTGGGATGTTTAATCTGGTGTCCAATATTTAGCATACAGTAGCAGTAGTGTCACTAGGGGGATGCAGGGGGTATAGACTGCACCAGGTGAACGTTCGGGGGAGGGGTGACATCACTACGAGCCAAAATTGTGAGATCTTGGTATTTTCAAATAATACCATTGGATGTGAACATTCGTGCAGAACGCAATGAAATACATTCCATTTAAATATCTGTATTCTGTCAAAAGCTATGGCCAAATAACCAGCAAAGGAAAACACAATCGCCTTATGTAACAAAAAGTGGATTTTCTTAACTCAAATCTAACCAATGAGACTGATTGTTCTGAGAGCCAATGAGGTGTTGTTATGACATAGCAGGGGACCAATCAGGTGTTAGTATGAGTCAACTCCTATTTCCATACTTCAGAGCTCATACTAGAACTTTGATTCAGTTGTGTGTCATCAATTGGGCCATTGGTTTCAGGTTGGTTATGGATTTGTTGGGTGACCTGTACTGTAGGTAGATAGATAGATAGATAGATAGATAGATAGATAGATAGATAGATAGATAGATAGATAGATAGATAGATAGATTGATTGATTGATTGATTGATTGATTGAATGGGAGTGACACCTACTCTAGAGATGCCACTGCATTTAGATTCTGTGTATGATATTGTCATTTATCCTATATGGTCTGGTATAGGAGGAAGTCCATCGGGGGGTGTCACAATGAGCTAGGCAAACCCCAGTGACGCTTCTGTTTAGTAGCCTGGCTGCCACTTACAACATAAATGTTTCCTGGTGTTGAAAGGAATCCAGAGTGATCAGATGAGCGACTTTTTTCTCCAAGAGGTTATAGTCCATGCTCGGTTTCCATGTTCCCCACACCACCAACCCCCTTCGGCCAGAACTGTGGCAACTCAAATAGTGCTCGCTGCATCAGTCTATGCCTTCCCTCTCAACCCTCCCCCGGTCGCCTCCTGGGAAGCACAAGCTTCCTTGAAATGTGCAAGCCGGGCTGGTTATGATGAATGACTGCAGGAATGCAGGGAGGCTGTGCGCGCTTGACAGGTAGTCAATGGCACGGCGCATTTGAGCAAAACCGCCGAACACAAGGCGGTTCACTTTAGCACAATCCAATCATCCTGTCAGATAGCTTGTCCTCCAGGTCACCTACCAGGCCGGCATTGCAGAAGTCCAGTGGTACTGATGGACTGGGCTTTGAAACTCTCACTGCTCAGCAAGGGAAAGGGGCAAAGTGGAAACCAGCCCCATGAAGTCGGCGGGCTGCTTTTATTTTCATTTGCAAGCACTGGGGGTGGGAGAATCCTATCAATCAATCAATCAATCAATCAAACCGGGATTGCAATCTTTTGGCTGCCTGGTAGTTTTCAGTTGGCACTGGCTGTCCATTTCTCTCCAAGCTCCATTCGATCTGATAGATCAGTGCTTCTCAAACATTTTGGCACCGGGACCCACTTTTTAGAATGACCATCTGTTGGGACCACGCCGGAAGTGATGTCATTAACCTGGAAGTGATGTCATGGCCAGAAGTGACATCATCAAGCAGGAGAATTTTGAATGCCCCATCTGACAAAATCAAATCAATTAATTAAGCAAAGCAAAGTTTACAATAAGTATCAGATTAAGCATTTATTTAAAATAGCAAAGAACCCTCTTAAACTTCCCAAGCATTTAGTGATCTGCTGCATTATAATATCATCTCATTGACTCTCAGAATGATCAATCTCATTGGTTGGTTTTGAGTTAAGGAAATCCACTTTCTATTATATATGCCAGTTACGGTTTCCTTTTCGGGTTATTTGGCTATAACCTTTGATAGAATAGAAATATTTTAACACAGCTTGTTATTCATCGAATGATATATAATGGTAATATTCAAAAATACCAAGATTTTCAGAATTTTGGCCAGTAGGGGTGTCGCACATCCCCAAGAGGGAGTCCAAACCCCCACACCCCCAAGTGACCCCAGTTATCTGTAGTGATTCCACTTGATGGTGATGATGATTGATGAACCGCTTTTCAACAAATATATACCACTTTTCAACAAAAGCTCACAAAGCGGTTTACAGAGAAAAATCAAATATCTAACAGCTCTCTGGCCCAAAAGAGCTCACAATCTAAAAAGATGCAAAAGATTTTAGAAATAGGCTATGTCAGATGCAAGGGAGGGCACCAGGATGCAGGTCTCTTGTTATCTGGTGTGCTCCCTGGGGCATTTGGTGGGCCACCGTGAGATACAGGAAGCTGGACTAGATGGGCCTATGGCCTGATCCAGTGGGGCTGTTCTTACGTTCTTAAAATACTAGCAAACAGCCACTAGAAAAGACACTGCTGGGGTGAGGAGGGCCAATTACTGTCCCCCTGCAAAATAAAAGAGGAGCACCCACTTGAAAAAGTGCCTCTTACCCAGTTAGCAAGGAGGTTGACCCTGTTTCTCACCTCAACAGGTAGGAAACCCTGGCCTCTGAGCGGCCCACTTGGAGGCAGGCTGTGCAGCATGGCCTTTCCCAGTTTGAAGAGACACTTAGCCAACAGTCTGAGGCAAAGAGGCAAAGAAGGAAGGCCCATAGCCAGGGAGACAGACCAGGGACAGACTGCACCTGCTCCCGGTGTGGAAGGGATTGTCACTCCCGAATCGGCCTTTTCAGCCACACTAGACACTGTTCCAGAACCACCATTCAGAGCGCGATACCAGAGTCTTTCGAGACTGAAGGTTGCCAACAACAATGACCCTGTTTCTCAACATGCCTCTTTCCGACCTTTCCAGGGGGGGTGGGTATCCCTTGGCCTCTGGGTCTCTTCCCAACACCCGCACCTCCTCTTCCTCTCTGCTAAGGCAGAGGCCCGCTGTACAGAAAGCTGGGATGGTTTTTAATGTGGCCGATGCAATTTATTTGGGTCGCTTAAAAATGAAAAGAAACTGGGAAGCCATAACACATCCATTCAAGATTATGAAATCTTTGCAGGTGGCTGCTGCGGGAATTTGCGCGAGGCCTGGGCCCGGTTTCTAGGACACATTAGTCGGCGTGGCTGCTTTGAGGTGCAAAGCTAATCTGCAGTCTTACGGCAGCCACGCAATAAAAACGTACACCTTTGGAGGGCATTACTGACCACTTTTTAAGAAACGATTTCCCGAGCGAAAACAGCAGCGGGGAATCAGAGCAATGCTGTTATTTTCATTGGAACACAAAACTCGCCAAATGTTATTTTACCCCCATACCCCCCAAATAAAGAGACCAGACTTCGGCTTGGATATAAAATGGGCCACTTTATTAAACTTTAACATTAACTGCAACAGGGCAACCTTCAAACCGACGTGCGGAGCCATACGGGGGAAATGGTCCTAGCCGTCTACCTCCCCCTGCAACTCATAGGGCGTACCTCCTGGCTCGAGGTCCCAGCTGTCAACTAGCCAGCCTGGGCCTTTCAATGCCACCCCCAAAGGGGGGCAAGGCAGCTGGACTTCAGACCAGCTGCCAAAGCATCACTGGCCTGACCGTCCAGGTAAGGGGTTTGCCTGTCTGCCTCCTGGAGCCGATCAGGCATCATGGGAGCGGTTCAGGCTCACCCTTCACCTTCCTGCCTTGGATGGACACCGAGCCAGATACCTACCTACCCCGCCCCGCACGTATCCTGCCAACCATAAAGTGACCAACCCTCCCAACCCAAAAACCACACCACCCTGTGCCAGTCTGAGGTAGGCGAAAAAACAGTCATCGCACTGCCAATCTGGATGACTGCAAAAAATTCCTACCCGGCCCAAAAAACGCGACCAGCTAATCCCAGACTGGTTACAGGGCAGGCGGGAGGAGTTGCTGGCTGGGAGCGAACTGAGCCCAGCCCGCGCACGCGCTCGGGCAGGCGCTCCTGGCCCCGCCCACCCCTGGCCGCAACAACCAATTGCGGCCAAGCCTCAGCCTGGCTGCACGAGGCTGGGGGAAGGGGGCAATCCGGTGCTGGCGCCGATGTGGCGCCAACAGCCTTTCTCGGCTGATCTCCCTGTATAGGCGTCCGTTGATCGCAGAGAGCGGGTTGCCCAAAATGGTGCTGGCTGTTGGAGTCAAGTGGCTTCCATCGCAGTGTCCTCAAAAGCTTTTGCAGGGGTTTGTCAGTGAAGAAAGCAGCAAGGGGGCACCTTGCTTGAACATCATCAGTGTTGGCACAAACTCTCCCTAGGTCAGAGTCAAAATTGGGGCTGGAAAATGGAATGTCCCCGCCCCCTTCCCCAGCAGTACTGATCTAGATGGGAGGTCATTTTTGGCTTCTTCTCCAGGTTCAAACCTGAGCCAGAAGAACTGTTGACAGTACACTCTTATGCATGAGGAAGTCCCGCTGTATTCAGTGGGGGGATACTCTCAGGTAAGCGTGTATATGATTGTAACCTGACAGCCTGATCCTAACCCCTGGTTAGGCTGGCGCAAGTCCCTTGTGCCGGCCTGGGGGTGTTGCAAATGTGCCATGAGGTGCATCTGTGAGGACTCAGGAGCTGGTGGATCCATGCACCACCCTCCGCAGGCCTCCGTGGAGCCAGGGGAAGGTCAGTTCTTCTTACTGCTAAGGTGGGCATCTTAAGTTGCTGACAGCCCAGTCCTATCCTGTGCTGGAACAGGTAGG
The DNA here is from genome assembly GCF_035046505.1 of Tiliqua scincoides. Lineage (NCBI taxonomy): Eukaryota > Metazoa > Chordata > Lepidosauria > Squamata > Scincidae > Tiliqua > Tiliqua scincoides. Next base: position 13,002,181 of record NC_089833.1, read on the forward strand.
CCTACTGGCCTGCACCATATCCAGCACAGGTAGGCAGTGGCTTCCTTGCATGTCTGAGTAAGAAATATCCCCTTACCCAGAGCCTCTTGCCAGTCATATTTGGCTACTCAGATTGGTGCTGGCAAAATCACTGGCGCAGAATTGAGCAGCCGGGTGTAATGCCGGGCTGGTCAGGAGTGTGTGTGTGTGTGTGGGGGGGGGGGGTAGAATCTAACCTAATTTGCCCAGGTTGGTTCCACTCCCCCTCCCAAGCTGAGTCTGCACTCTTCTGCCCTCCCCCTGCTCCAAAATACCCCCATTCCATCTTCCTGCCACCATCTCCACTCCCCCCATGTCGGCCTGGATTCGGCCTCCCTGAACCAGAGCACGTCCATGCGCTAGCTCAGCTGACCCTTAAGCATGACTCCTTACAGTACATTTGTGACACTCCTGGGCCGGTGCACGGGACTTGTGCAAGCCAAAAAGGAGGTAAGGATTGTGCTCCAAGATTGTGTTTTGAGCCAGGGTAACTGCAACATTTGGTGTTATTGCTATAATCTGCCAGCACCAATCCTTCCCCATGGAAGGAGTAGCTATTGGGGGGGGGACTCTGGACACTACTGTTATAAGCAGCTACTTCAGAGTCATATTTTTAACAGCATCTTCTTGCCAGGGATCATCATCCCAAACCATCAAGAACCACAAAAAGCAGCATGATGACATCACAACTCAAAGTGACTGGTCAGGTTCGGTGATGTGATGTCACAAAGCCCATTCAGTTGGAACGTGATGCCGAATTCCTGCCGTGAATCCCGAGGCTGAGATCCTTTGGCTCTAGCAAAATAGTCCTGGACTCATTAAACAGAGCTGATACACTGGATCATCATTGGAAAAAGAGGCTTTGAAAATTCTGCAGACAAGTATTTTTAAACCTGGGAAGAAGCATCTTTGAGTCTGAAGTGACAAAACCATGGAGATCTTCACAGATGTGAGGTTTGAAACATATCTGTGTCAAGAACCCTTTAGCTGCTAAAAAGCAGCATGATGATATCACAACTCAAAGTGACCGGTCAGGTTCGGTGATGTGACGTCACAAAGCCCATTCGGTCGGAAGGCAATCCCGAATTCCTGCCATGAACCCTGAGGCTGAGATCCTTTGGCTCTAGCAAAATAGTCCTGGACTCATTAAACAGAGCTGATACACTGGATCAGGGGTGCTCACACTTTTTTGGCTAGAGAGCTACTTTGAAACCCAGCAAGGCCCAGAGATCTACCAGAGTTTTTTTTTTACAATGTTCGCGCCATCATAACATATAACATTTATGTGTACAATGTATGTTGGTGTACCTTGAGCCCCACTGAGTATAACAGGACTTACTCCTGAGTAGACATGCCTAGGATTAGGCTGTGAGGCTGCAATCCTAGCCACACTTACCTGGGAGTAAGCCCCATTGAGTACAATGGGCCTTACTCCCGGCGTTTCTTCCCAGAGGCACCTGAAGGGGGGGGTCGGCACTCCGCGATCTACTCATTTTGACTCGCGATCTACCGGTAGATCGCGATCCACCTATTGAGCACCCCTGCACTGGATCATTATTGGAAAAAGAGGCTTTGAAACTTCTGCAGACAAGTATTTTTAAACCTGGGGAGAAGCATCTTTGAGTCTGAAATGACAAAACCATGGAGATTTTCACAGATGTGAGGTTTGAAACATATCTGTGTCAAGAACCCTTTAGCTGCTAAAAACACGGTAAGCAACTTATTTGTACAAACGGGCAGTTCTCCCCCCACCCACCCCGACTTTTCTGCTGTCAGCAACAACTTACCATTTTGTTTCTTTTTGCAGGTTATTCTATTTGCTAGAGACATAATTATTGAGCCTTTTTTTTTTTCCCTCCTGGGAGTCCCCAATTATAGAGTGAATCATATTTTGTAAAAGAAAAGCTGAAACGAGCAGAATTTCTATGTACACACACACATGTTTGTGTTTCAAAGAACTTAACAGATGGGATTTCTGGGGTGGCACTCATTTTCTTATTTTTCCATCCTGTCTGATCACAGATCTCCAAGATTGGAGCTGGACTCGGTCCAAGTTTTGGTGGAAAGTGACACTAAAAAGCAACCATGTTCTCAGTCTATTGGAAATCCTGAAATCATATGACTGGCATGGGTCGCTAAATCTTGCTACCTTGGTTCCCCCCCTCTTCCATTTTAGTCAATGTGTTGCTGTTGTAGCACCATCAATGTGCACAGTGTTGTTGTTGTTTTTTCTTCAGACAGGTCTCTGCCCCAAGAGGACTGCAATCCAGACACTGGCAGAAGAAGGAAGGAGGGAAGGAGAATGGAGGAAAGGGTAAATGGGATGAGAAGTTGCTGGAAAGGGGTTTTAAAGGTGGGTTGTTTTTTTTAATGAGGCCTTGCTTCTGCTGTTCCTCCTTCTCCTTCCACCCCTTGGACTGGCAAAGAAAGAGAAGAACAGCCAGGTAGAGGGCAAGGGAGTCTTAAGGAGTCTTAATCAGTTTGTGGAACTCTTTGCCAGAAGAAGTAGTTATGGCATCTTGCCTGGATGCCTTTAAGAGGGGATTGGACAAATTTCTGCAGGAGAAGTTGAATTGAGTGTTGGGAGAGTTAGAACAGACAAAAGAAAACATTTCTTTACTCAGCGTGTGGTTGGTCTGTGGAACTCCTTGCCACAGGATGTGGTGATGGGGTTTGGCCAGGATGCCTTTAAAAGGGGATTGGACAAGTTTCTGGAGGAAAAATCCATTACGGGGTACAAGCCATGATGTGTATGTGCAACCTCCTGATTTTAGAAATGGGCTATGTCAGAATGCCAGATGCAAGGGAGGGCACCAGGATGAAGTTCCTTGTTATCTGGTGTGCTCCCTGGGGCATTTGGTGGGCCACTATGAGATAAAGGAAGCTGGACTAGATGGGCCTATGGCCTGATCCAGTGGGGCTGTTCTTATGTTCTTAAGTTCATTACGGATTACAAGTCATAGTAGGTATGTGGAAGCTCTTGGTTTTAGAGGCAAGCTGCCTCTGATTGCCAGATGCAGGGGAGGGCACCAGGATGCAGGTTGTGCCTGTTGTCTTGTGTGCTCCTGGGGCATTTGTTGGGCCGCTGTGAGATACAGGAAGCTGGACTAGATGGGCCTATGGCCTGATCCAGCAGGGCTCTTCTTATGTTCTTAAGGACATCATTGGGTAAAAGGGGGAAGCATTTGTTAGCCACCATAGGCGTTGGGGGTCTCAGACCAGCTCTGCGGTGGGATTTGAACCAAGAACTTTCTTAATGCAACACAGGGGCTCTACCACTTGAGCCACAGTCCCATCCGCAACTCTTCATTGATAACATCTTGGAACCGACTTCTGGTGCCTGAAAGGAAATTGTGTCCGAGCTACGCAGCGAACAATTTCCTATAAATACTTGGCGCGCCCTGTGTGCGCACAGCAGAAACCGTTGTGCCATGGGAGCTCCTACGCAACCACCCCGCTGGGTTGCTGTGCAACTTTTTGTACGGATTTACAACTTGACACTTTTTGCTTAAATGCAGCTGACCTACAGAGCGACGGCCTCCTGGGATCCTCAACTCCGCAACGGTCTCCTTGAGATTAAACCAAGGATAATTAAAGTTAATAAACTTGGGGGAACAATGTGGAAGTTGTGGAGGAAACAAAATTCATTAAAGCTGTTTAAATCCCTCGCCCCAGTCCACGGCATCCCTCTCTGAGAATGCCAATTAAACACAGTAAGTCCAGAACTGCAAAAACGGCAGAATCTCGCTTATTACTGTTTGGATTATCAAGCACCATCTGACTTTTTAAGAGTTGATTCAGGGCTTTTGAAGGAGAGTTCTGGTGACTGTGAGACCCACATGGGGGGTTTGCTTATGCGAGACTTGAAAGGGGACCCTCCACTGACTGTTCACTCTGTCGTTTTCATACCCAACAAAAGCAAATGTTCTCATGGAGCGTGAGTGCAAAATTAAGTGCAGCGTGGAGGAAGTGGAGGGAGGGAAGCATTTCTCCTTCAACTGGTGTGCTTTAACTCAGGGTCACCAATTATGTTATGGGAATGAGGCTATCCATCAGTGGAAGGTCCACAATTCAGCATCCCCTGGTAGCATCTCCAGGTAGGCTAGGGGACACCTCTCTCTGCCTAAGCCTCTGCAGAGCTCCTGCAAATCACTGGAGACCATTCAGATGAACCAAAGGACCGACTGAGTTGAAGTTAACTAAATCGGTGGTTCCCAAACTGTGTGCCATGAGGCCTTAGGGTGCTGTGGCACCCTCGCAAGGGTAGTGTGCCTCCTCCTCAATGGCTCTTCCGGGTGCCGCCATCTTGGATTGTGCAAGATCTCACAAGACTTGGGTGCCACCATCTTGGATCAGTTGAGATCTCACATCACCCGAGATGGTAGTGCCCAGCTGAGCAGGGAAGAAGAGGCTGCAGGGGCATCGTGACTCCAGAAAATTTGGGAACCACTGAACTAGATTAATGATGGGTGCAGACTCTGGACAAGCAAAAGGAGGCCCTTCACACAGGAGTGCCACAGGATCCGGTCAAGGCTTAGTGGCGTAGAAGGTTTCTACGTACATCTGGCCAGCTGTTTCCAAAACACTAGGACATGCAGACACCAGTGTCCATAGTTGTTTGCTCCCTGCAATAGAGAACTACTCAGAGGTGAAGCCTCTCTGCACATGGAAGGTCTGTTTCATGACGCTGGTCAAGAACCAAAGACAGACCTGTCTTCCTCCACCAGTTTGTCAGACCCAGCAGCAACTGTTACCCTGCACATGCCCAATCTCGTCTGATCTCGGAAGCTAAGCAAGGTCAGGCCTGGTTAGTACTTGGATGGGAGACCGCCTGGGAATACCGGGTGCTGTAGGCTTATATCAGTCTTTTGAGACTGAAGGTTGCCAACCATTGTCAGACCCCCTTTGATGACTAGCTAAGCCTGATTTTGGGTGGCCACACATTCTAAGACAGAGGATGCATTTTAAATGATTGACTTGGACCAACAGACTTTCAAGAGGCACTTCAAAACACGGAGGTGTTTCTGGATGATAATGAAAAAATGGGGAGGGGGGAACCACAGAGTCCCAACCATGTCCCTACTGTAGCTGTAATTACTTCCTACTTCCATCATCTTGAACACAAAGCTTAATGAAAAAGCAGGTCAGTCCAAGATGCCTGGAGGAAACAATTGTGTTTTTAATTACCTTGCCGCCTCCCAGATGGACAGCAGCGACTTCAAATGGTTTTCTAATTTGGCTGGGAACAGACAAAGCTGTTAAGAGTCCCTCAAAGACCTGCATGTGCAAGGATGGCCTCGGCAGTGCCGACTCCTCTCCCTGAAAGCCCTGAGGCTTGATCTTGTAACCTTATGTGGGCAAAGCACACACTACACAGTAGCTCCTCTTGTAAGCTGTGGGGAGGCAGTGACTGGGGAGATTCGGGGAGCATGCTACAGCGGGCATGTTTGATTGGCTGGTTCAACAGACTGCTGACTCAACAGCTTCAAGCCTATGTGCAACAAATTTGCTGTGGGTGCAATACCACAGTCTGCCCTTAGTGGTGCCCAAGAGCAGCTTTGAATTAGCCATGCCTCCTCCTCCTCCTCCTGGCAAGCTAGTAGTCTCTACTAAGCAGAGGGAAGAAAGTCTTGCTTGCTGAGCTTTCTGGTTGGAGTCCTACGGCATCTCATATGCCAGCTGGAATTGGTTTGCTTTTTGCACATAGCCTGATTGGAGCACAGGGGGCCTCTCGGGAGATGCAGAGGTGGCTTTTCCAGGTCATTGCTGCCGGTTCCTGGCATCTCGGGAAGTAAAAGAGCACACCAAAATGCCGCCCCACCTTATTCCATCCTGCAGTAGCACTGAACCAATGCCTCAGCTGCAATGCAGCCCTGATTTGCATGCACTGTCTATCTGAATACCGATCAGATGATATTGGAGGATCACTTTAAGGTAATAGGTACCTGTTATTAGAAAGTCTTTGTGCAAACACCGTCTCTCCCCAGACAACTGCCTGAGAGATCATCTTTTTCCATTTTTATTTATATAGCTGAAGAAAACAGACCTTGCTCTGATCGTAAGTGTTAAGGGGTGGGGGGTGGGGGTGAAACATTCCCAGGCATAAATATCGCAGGATCTATGGTTATAAGTTCTCCTCCTCCTCTTCACAAGACGGGGGCTGGAACACAATTTGCAACCTGCCTTGAATTGGAAGCCTGCCCTACTGCTTGGAATGGGGTCCAAAAATGGAAGTGTCCTTTCTTGCAGAAGTCCAGAAAGATAGGAGGGGAGCGGCAAGGGTTAACAAGGGATTGGGGTGGGGGGTTTGATGGACGAGGTAAGGAATGAAAGTGGACCAGGGCAGTCCCTGGCTCGGGAAATGTACAATCCAAAATAGGATATGAGAGACGTCTGGTGAAGGGGGTGGGAATGGAGGCAGGGGGGCGTGGGGGACGAATATGCAACTGGTTCTGTTACATTGAACATCTCAACATCAGAAGAGCCATAAGAACATGAGAACAGCCCCACTGGATCAGGCCATAGGCCCATCTAGTTCAGCTTCCTGTATCTCACAGCGGCCCACCAAATGCCCCAGGGAGCACACCAGATAACAAGAAGACCTGCAAGGCCTCCTGGGAATTGTAGTTAAGAACATAAGAAAGCCCCACTGGATCAGGCCATAGGCCCATCTAGTCCAGCTTCCTGTATCTCACAGCGGCCCACCAAATGCCCCAGGGAGCACACCAGACAACAAGAGACCTGCAAGGCTTCCTGGGAATTGTAGTTAAGAACATAAGAAAGCCCCACTGGATCAGGCCATAGGCCCATCTAGTCCAGCTTCCTGTATCTCACAGCGGCCCACCAAATGCCCCAGGGAGCACACCAGATAACAAGAAGACCTGCAAGGCCTCCTGGGAATTGTAGTTAAGAACATAAGAACAGCCCCACTGGATCAGGCCATAGGCCCATCTAGTCCAGCTTCCTGTATCTCACAGCGGCCCACCAAATGCCCCAGGGAGCACACCAGACAACAAGAGACCTGCAAGGCTTCCTGGGAATTGTAGTTAAGAACATAAGAAAGCCCCACTGGATCAGGCCATAGGCCCATCTAGTCCAGCTTCCTGTATCTCACAGCGGCCCACCAAATGCCCCAGGGAGCACACCAGATAACAAGAGACCTGCAAGGCTTCCTGGGAATTGTAGTTAAGAACATAAGAACAGCCCCACTGGATCAGGCCATAGGCCCATCTAGTCCAGCTTCCTGTATCTCACAGCGGCCCACCAAATGCCCCAGGGAGCACACCAGATAACAAGAGACCTGCAAGGCTTCCTGGGAATTGTAGTTAAGAACATAAGAACAGCCCCACTGGATCAGGCCATAGGCCCATCTAGTCCAGCTTCCTGTATCTCACAGCGGCCCACCAAATGCCCCAGGGAGCACACCAGATAACAAGAAGACCTGCAAGGCCTCCTGGGAATTGTAGTTAAGAACATAAGAACAGCCCCACTGGATCAGGCCATAGGCCCATCTAGTCCAGCTTCCTGTATCTCACAGCGGCCCACCAAATGCCCCAGGGAGCACACCAGATAACAAGAGACCTGCAAGGCTTCCTGGGAATTGTAGTTAAGAACATAAGAACAGCCCCACTGGATCAGGCCATAGGCCCATCTAGTCCAGCTTCCTGTATCTCACAGCGGCCCACCAAATGCCCCAGGGAGCACACCAGATAACAAGAGACCTGCAAGGCTTCCTGGGAATTGTAGTTAAGAACATAAGAACAGCCCCACTGGATCAGGCCATAGGCCCATCTAGTCCAGCTTCCTGTAACTCACAGCGGCCCACCAAATGCCCCAGGGAGCACACCAGATAACAAGAGGCCTCATCCTGGTGCCCTCCCTTGCACTGGCATTCTGACATAGCCCATTTCTAAAATCAGGAGGTTGCATATACGCATCATGGCTTGTACCCCATAATGGATTTTTCCTCCAGAAACTTGTCCAATCCCCTTTTAAAGGCGTCCAGGCCAGACGCCATCACCAGATCCTGTGGCAAGGAGTTCCACAGACCAACCACACACTGAGGTCCATTGACTCCAGCTTGCTGGGTCTCCTTTCCTCCTAAGGGAAGTGCCCCAGCCCAGAAATCATTTTGTTTGCGCTCTTCTGCACCTTTCCCAGTTCCACTAAGTTCTTTTAGAGATGTGGCAACCAACCAGAACCGCACAGAATGGTGGGTGGTCTCTGTTGTGCTGAACCTGAAGCCATGGTGTCGCTGGGGTGGTGCAGGGGGGTGTGGGCCACACCAGGTGATGCTCATGGGGTGTGTGTGCAACACCTCTACTGGCCAAAATTTTCAAAGTCTTGGTATTTTTGAACAATGCTATCATGTCATATATCATTTGATGCGTAATTTTGCGCAGAGCGCAATGATACAAACCACTTTGAAATATCTCTGTTCGATCATAAGTTATAGCCATGCAACAAACAGGGGTGCTGCACCCAGGCCTGCCACCCAGGGTGTTGACCAGCCCACCGCATAAGAGGAGGTCCGTCATGGGGGTGACGCACTGGCCTCCTGGACCAGGTGACGCAAATCCTAGTTACGCCACTGACCAGGAGGCTTGGCCCAGCTGCCTCTTTCCCCACAAATGAGCCTTCAACTCAGATCTTGTGCCTTCCACGGAGCACATGAACAGCCCTTCCTGCTTGCAAAGTACACCGAAAACATGCACAGAAAACTGTGATGTCATCCTACAAGTAATTAAACCCCCTGCAGGGATCCAAGGGGGATCCAAGGAACTAATTGCATTTGCTGGTGGGAAAGAGTTTTGCGAATGCCCAGCAGGTCTGCGCAAAATGCACTTAGCTATCGAGGCAGGCTTGGAATCCTTGGGGCCCGAAGGTGCAAGATTACCCTGGTATGGCATTTCTCTGGTGTTAAATTTTAATCCCTAATTAGGCGGTAAATAACCAAGCTTCGTGCATCATAATGACAGGCCGCGAGAGTTATTTTCCGTGCAGCTTTGGGAGGGCCCTGCAAGGCATCATCTGAAGGCTGGGCTCCAGCTTGGTGTCATATCGCCTGGCCTCATCGATCATCCCGCCAGTGCTTCCCAGCAATAATTCAAGGCTAACCCAGGCAATAATTCAAGGCTTCGCTAACGCCCTGGGCACTGCAGACCTTAAATCCCTAAGAGGCTAATAAACCCCTTTCCAAACAAAAGTTCTAGACGGTAACAAAGAGAGTTGCATTTTGCGGTAAACACCCTCAGCCAGAGCTGCAACACAACGGGCCCTTTCCCCACTGTGTCGGCGCTACAAAATACGTCGTTTCATACGGAACCTGGTTTGCAAAGTCTCGCATGGAAGATTTGCTGCCCTGATAGACTGCGCTGTGTATGAATCTATTTATTAAATCTGTTTCAGAGTTACTCTGCTTTATTTATTTATTTTGCTCTGCTAGGAAACTGATGGGCCGATTAGCAAAGGAGTAAGTTTTGCATTCACACACATAAGAACATAAGAACAGCCACATAAGAACAGCCCCACTGGATCAGGCCATAGGCCCATCTAGTCCAGCTTCCTGTATCTCACAGCGGCCCACCAAATGCCCCAGGGAGCACACCTGATAACAAGACCTGCAATGCCTCCTGGGAATTGTAGTTAAGAACATAAGAACAGCCCCACTGGATCAGGCCATAGGCCCATCTAGTCCAGCTTCCTGTATCTTACAGCGGCCCACCAAATGCCCCAGGGAGCACACCAGATAACAACAGACCTACATCCTGGTGCCCTCCCTTGCATCTGGCATGCTGACATAGCCCATTCCTAAAATCAGGAGGTTGCACATGCACATCATGGCTTGTAACCCGTAATGGATTTTTCCTCCAGAAACTTGTCCAATCCCCTTTTAAAGGCGTCCAGGCCAGACACCATCACCACATCCTGTGGCAAGGAGTCCCACAGACCAACCACATGCTGCATAAAGAAATGTTTTCTTTTTTCTGTTCTAACTCTCCCAACACTCACAGAAATTTGACGCTGGGTCAAATCAGATCAACAATATCCATGAATGTTGCCACCAAAGCCTCCTGCTTCCTCAGACATCTTTGCCTTTCCTGCCTTAATGCCCCCATGCCCAAAACGGCCTCCCAGCCCACCTCCACCATGCCCCTTCTTCTTGGTCTTTTAAAACCGCAAGTACCAACCCACAAACCTAAGCCGGTGGGCTGGGGCACCTCCCTTTTGAGGAAAGGCTACAGTATTTGGGTTACAGTAGAAAGAAGGTGTGGGGGGGACATGACTGAGACATATAAAATTATGCATGGAGTGGATAGAGGGATGTTCTTTTCCCTCTTGCACAACACCCAAAACCAGGGGGCATCCGCTAAAATTGAGTGTGGGGAGAGTTAGAACAGTGTGTAATTAACGTGTGGAACTCCTTGCCACAGGATGTGGTGGCAGCATCTGGCCTAGATGCCTTTAAAGGGGAATGGGACAGATTAATGGAGGAAAAGTCCATCACAGGTTACAAGCCATGATGGCTTTGTGCAACCTCCTGGTTTTGGAAGTAGGCTACCTCTGAATGTCAGATGCAAGGGAGTGGTACCGGGACGCAGGTCTTTTGTGTACTTTAGATATTGTGAGCCATTAGATATTTGATTTTCTCTGTAAACCGCTTTGTGAACTTTTTGTTGAAAAGTGGTATATAAATACTGTTGTTGTTGTTGTTGTTGTACTTCCTGAGGCATCTGGTGGGCCACTGTGAGAGACAGAAAGCTGAACCAGATGGGCCTTTGGTCTGATCCACCAGGACTTATGTTCTTTGTATGCCACAGAGTTCTCGTCCTGGCTGCTTTCCTCCAACCTCATTGCCACAAGATAGCGGGGGGTGTCACATTTTCCGAGCAGGAGGAAGTGGAATGGATTTCTGATGTGGACACTTCAACAAAACCTTCCCCAAAGAGTCAACTTTGCATCTCTTACCGATTTGTAATTACGTCGTCATTTTTAAAATTCTGTTTCTTATATTTCGTGTCTAACTCCTTGTGGGGGGCAAAGTAAGGGGAGGGGAGAAAAAGCCCATCCACACAATTTTATTGTTCTGTCTTCACCTATATGGCCAGCCTATGCAGTGGGCAGGCTCTCTGTCCGTGTGTGTTGGAGGCAATCAAATATAATTATATAGTCCCCCAAGAAGGAGTTAGGGAGTCAAGAGGGACTGGATAAAATAGAGGGCTTGGTTAGGGGGACACTGCTGTGTCTGAGTTGATGTGTATTCAGTCCACCTCTCACTGTTCTGATTTCTTAGCCTAAAATATAGGTGTTCTCTTTCCTTTGTATCCCCTTTTGTTTTGTTCCCTCTGCAAAAGACAAAGTTCCCGCCTCCCTTGAATTGAGCCTCCTCCCCTTCTCTGAATGTCCTCGATTCTCCTACCAGTCCTGTTTCTTCTTTCTCAAAAATAGCACTGAAGAATCCACAGAAAGGCAGGGGCTGTTTTTGCAGCATGCAACGATTGTGACAAAGGCAACCGGACAGGATTTTTTTTTTGGCTATCTACCTGATCGGCCCTGGTTTAGTGCCTTTCCCCTCCTGTCTCAAACTGGGTCCTTTTTCTTTAGCCAGGGTGTTGACATCTAGCAGTTTTCATGTACCTCTTTTTTGGAGGTCCCCTGAAACTGATGCAAAAACACACCATTGATAGAGGTGCAGAAACACATCATTGGTAGAATATGGGTAAGCTCAGAGCCCCTCTTTCAAGTCACGCCCAGGGCAGATGTTCCCACTTGCCACCCCCTAGCTATGCCATTGATTCTCACAGATAGTACAGACACTGCTGTGGCCAACAGGCTCAGTTCACATATTCAACTGCCCCCCCCCCCCCAAGCACTGAGAAAAGCATGTGTGAACAGTCCCCATTTATTCTTGTGAATCATCCCCTTTTCGGCCTGGCAAGCATTCAAAGCATTTTTTTTGCCGGAGTTTTGTCTCCACGGTCCGGCTGTGTCAGTGCAGTAAACTAAACCAACGTGACAATCAAAGCAGCTGGAAATGGAGAAGTCTCCTCGGTTCCCAGGTGATCGGTTCATAGTCACGTCCTTGTCAAGGCATCAGAACAGCCCTGTCAGCAGGATGTGCTCTGAGTCCATTAAAAGGCTGAGCTGCTTTTGAAACACAGGGTGGAAGGGGAGATCATAGCTGGAGAGAGGTCAGCTGCAAGTCTATACAGCAAATGCACTTAGGAGGCAGTCCTTTTAACCCAGCAAGACCTACTTCCTAATAGCCATGGCTAGGATTGGGCGGGGAAGCACAGGCAGTTGGCTAGCCTTCCCTCCTCTCTTTCCCCCTGCAAAGGAAAAGCTGGTGGTGAACATAAGAGCTTAAGAAGAGCCCCGCAGGATCAGCCCATAGGCCCATCTAGTCCAGCTTCCTGTATCTCACAGCGGCCCACCAAATGCCCCAGGGAGCACACAAGACAACAAGAGACCTGCAAGGCTTCCTGGGAATTGTAGTTAAGAACATAAGAACAGCCCCACTGGATCAGGCCAGAGGCCCATCTAGTCCAGCTTCCTGTAGCCCAACAAATGCCCCAGGA
>NC_089833.1:13014976-13022476 GCF_035046505.1 Tiliqua scincoides
CGGAAACCCATTCACCACTTTCCATATGGAGTACTTCATATCCCAGAGGGCTTCTACCATGTCCCACATCTCTGCCTTCTCTTCCTGAAGGTCCTGGTCGTTATCCCTCAGAGCGATATACTCCTCCCACAGGGCCATTTTGTCTCTGGAGATGGCCATGTCCTCCTCCCAGAATGTCTTGTCCTTTTTCCAGAAGGCCTTGCATTCCTTCCAGAAGGCCATGTTCTTCTCTTCAATGTTTTCCATCTTCTCCTGCAGGGACTTGTTTTTCTCGCGCATGGACTTGTTGGCTTCCTGAAACTCCTTGTTCTTCACCTGGAAGGCTTTGACCGCCTCCTTGAACGCTTCGTTCCTGTTTTCAAAGGAGGAGATCTCCTCTTCAATGGTTTTCATCTTCTCCTGGAAGATGTCGATCTTCTCCTGGAAGGTGGTCAGCTTGTTCTGAAAGTCCACCTTCCTTGTTTGGAAATCCTGAAGGTCAGACAGGAAAATCTTGCTGTCCTCCAAAAAGTCCTTGATTTCCCCCATAAAGCCCTTGTTCTTCCCTTTGAAAGCATGGATGTCTTCCCATAAGGTCTTGGTTTTGTTGTCTTCTCGGAAGGCTTTGATCTCCCCTCTCAGGCTGTCGCTCTTCTCCCAGAGCGTCCTGATCTCCTCTTGCAACCTCGTTCTTTCCTCTTTCAGAGTCCGTTGTATAAGCTGCCTCTTCAAGGACGATGGAATGGATGCCACGTGGTGCCAGCTTTCCACATTCCCAGAAATGGACAAAGGGCCCTCGCTGCTTCTCCTGCCCTGAGGGTCTGCATAGGCCATTTTTTTCTTCCCACTCTCCATCTGGGCACAACTGTGCATAAAGACAGAAATGAGCAAGGGACACAGAGCAGGATATAATTTGTTGGTTGCTTATGGAGAGCCATGTTCTGTCAACTCCCAGACCCTAGGAATATAGTAGGCCTTTGGCATCCATGGAGATCCATTCCAGTACCCCATAGATTCCAAAATCTATTGATAATTAAATCTGCAGTGCTGCAGTGCTACAATGACTTACTTGGGGGGGGGGGCTCATCTGGCCCTCTGGAGGTTGTACCCAACCTCTCGTTCTCCTCAGAAGCCTCCTGGATGTGACCAGAAGTCACCAGTGTGAACCAGCAGTGACTTCTGGTTGTGTCCAGGAGGTCTCCTGAGGCATGGCCACCCCCGTTCCTCAGAACCACTTGGAAGCAACCAGAAATCACTTCCATCTGGTTGTGTCTGGGAGATCCTCTGAGGCCCTCCAACCATCTGTTCAGCATCTGTGGATGCTAAAATCTGTGGATGCCTCGTTCACTTGTAAGGAGGGCCAACTGTATTCTTGGAGGGGGAGTCACCAGGACCATTGCATCCCATAACGAATATAATTTTTTTAAGCTATTAGCCCAGCTCTATTGCCTGTGGCAAGACCATTGAATATAAGCGATTCAAATCACATTCCTCATGCTTAAAATGAATTTCAGAAGGCCAACACTGAGCTCAACAACCCCTCTGTTAGTCTGTTATACCGAACCCACAGGTGCAGTGTGGGATAGCCTCCGGCAAGGCTCTGGCTAATGTATTCATAATTCATTCTTGGACTCTCAGAAGTTTGGAGTACTTGCCTTGAGTCAGGTGGAAGACGCTTTGGCGCTGGACTCCTCCGGGGAAGCGGTTGTAGCTCAATGGAGTTTGCCGAGTGCTGGAAGTCCTAGGCTCATTCCCTACATCAGTTGCGCAAAAATGTTCACACCCTTTCTGAAGTGTATTGACATTGGTCGATCGTGGGAGATGTGCAGGTGTAATTTCCCTTTAAAATGCTAAGTAGACATAGTTAATTCACTTGGGTAGGGAGAGTGTGTTAATAAGAGTTAATTCACTTGGGTAGGGCAGCTCCTCTTTCCAACCCCAACCCCCCCAAAAAACCGTCTCTACGCATAGAAGCCAAGAATTTTCTTAGAGGCACAGTACAGTTGGATCCATTCCCAGACCCTCTGTGGAAACCGAAACCCTCGGCTAATGAAATCTGTGGGTTGCAGTCTAATAGGGGCTTCAGATGCAACCTTAGAATGGCCCCTGAAAGCATTAGAAGGGCACTTCCTGTTTTTCGCAAAAGCACTGGAACCCTGCATACATTTGGATGTATGTTTTACCTAACCACAGGTCCCAAATCTGTGTACATGGAAGCGGGACATGTATCTAACGTAGGGTACAGTAGGGTACCAGTGCTCGGAAGATGGGGGGAAGGTAGGGGGTCCTTAATGAAATATGCAACCTCCCCACACTCTGTCACCAATTTTTTTTTTTGTTTTTTTAAATTGTATTATATAGTTTTTGTAAGCCACCTTGGGTGTCTCTTGGGGAGGGGAAAGTGGCATTAAAAACATTTTAAAGAAATAAATAATTTTAACCAAATTGTGGCTCCCCTGTATCCTTCTCAGAGAGGGCCATCACAAAAGCCAGGGGGCAGCCCCCCCATAAGTCCCTCCCCCATCATTCGAGCATTGGAGCTGTCAAACTTCTGGGAGACCACTATCCTAGGCGTACACCCCTGTATTTTTTCCCCACTTGTTCACAAGTAGAAAACCGGTCGGTAAACAGGGGAGATGTTTCATTAGTTTTGGGGGACAGGGCATAGCATGTGGGAGAGAATTAACCATTGACAGCTGCCATGCTCCCCCCCCCATCTGCCATTTGAGTGCTATTACATAGCAAAATGGGGTGGGGGCTCTGGGACAAATGCTGACCCTTCGCTATTGGAGGATCACTGCGGCTCCTTTTGTGAAGCATAAACTAAGGTAGGCCAGGGGGCTGTTATGTTCACTGTTAGGGTATTTGCATCCTGGGCTATTGTGTCTGTATTGGAATTGCAGAAGATCTGGGGAGGAGGTAGATGTGGTGTCAGCAGTGGCCCCCTTTAAGGGTAAGGCCTGGGCATCCAGCAGAGTGTGCTGCACAGCTGCAGCCACTGGAAGGCAATAGGGCCCTCAGGGATATAAGGGGCACCTGAGGCAGGAAGGGGGTGTGGGTTGGAGGAGTGCAGGTAGGAGAGGAGACTGACTGACTTGGCTTATTGACTTCAGAATCTGACCTCGGACTGTGACTTGGCTTATTGACGTTGGACTTTGACTTGGATACTCTGACTGACTTTGTGACTAACGGACTGACTAATGGACTACTTGAACAGGCTGCGGAAAGCTGAGGTGTGTTGCTATACCAGAAAGGACTGCTGCCTTAGGAACTGGGTCCCTGCAGTTTAAACAGGCAAGCTACCCTGGTGGTGGAGTCTAGCAGTGCTGCTGTAGAGAACTGGGGCCATTGTTGGGGAATGAAAGGGGAGCTAATTAGCTTAGAGCGGGCATAAGTTCCCTAAGTGAGGCTTGGAGTGGGAATCTGGCAAAACAGTGTCCTTTTCAAATGCGTCCCGGTCACTGGCACCTATTGTGTGTGTGTGTCCCAGTCATTTGCATCCCACTATAACCAGGAACAAGCTATAACTGGGCAACAAACTCCAGATTTTATATCCTAAGCCTCTTATCCCAGGCTAACCCTTATCCTACCTTTGCATTAAAAAAAAAGTACTTCTAATATAAATGTACATATCTTGGCACACAAATATCTGGAACACCAAAAAAGGGGGGGGGAGGCAAATGTCCCCCGATACCAGTCCCATTTGACGAGGACATAGTTGTCTAGGATGAAATGGTCACTACTTTGTTCCTTCCCCCCAAGTTTCTGAGCCAGAAGTTCTTGCTTGGAAACCTTTTGCTCTGGGCTGGCAGCTTTTGTTTGTCCTGACTGGTCATGAGTTCTCCATGCCTGCTGCGGAAGGGCGCAGTAAAACCAGAGGAGGGGACCAGATCTCCAGGCCACTGCTTTAAGACTGCCTCTCTCTTGAAGCTCCTTTGTTTGGAACTACTCATCAAGATGAATGGTCCTAATTAAGACACGATTTTCCAAGGTACTCGCACCTCTATACAAACAAAGTCTGAGACTTCCACTGACCTGCACCTTCTCCTCTGCTGTGCTGAAGACCCCCTGGATATGAATTCTGTTGCCCTGGCAGCCAATGGTCATCAACACAACAAGCTTAGAACATCTGCAGGTCTTTAGGTTCCATCACCAGAATGCAGAGAATACACCTCCTGTGATGAGACTTCTGAATCCTACAAAGCTGTGGGGGGGGGGGGGAGGGGAATCTGTATTAATTAACATGATTAGGAAAAGAACATGAAGGCTGTTTAAGATACAGATGTGACCCTCCCTGGAGAGGTGGCAGCTACTGGACAATGCTAAAGGGAACAGAATGGGAGGGTGTTGGGACAAAGACCTCCAGGAATTGGACCAGAGTCTCCCCCCTGGGGTTTACCCTTTGCTTTGCAAAACCATACATCTAAATCATGCAACTGGGTTTCCTTTGTGTCCTCCTGGACCATTTAAGCCCATGCTAATTGGAAGCAACTCACAGCCCAACCCTCACGAAATTCCCCTGTGCCAACATGGCTTGCGCTGCATCACGTGGGGGGGGGGAGGGAGTCTGCTGTCTGGAGATCTTCTTAAGATAAGGGACATTTATCCTCCCTTGCACTGGGGAAAGCTCCAGCCATGGTAATGGGTCTACTCAGACCTGCACCAGCAAATCCACTTGCACAAGTTCAAGTGGACCCATGTTGACAGATCTCTCCCAGGAAAGGGATAGAATAGAATATGTGTGTGCCAGTGCCAACAATAACACCCCTTTCCTGGGTCTGATCTGCCCCATTGCCACCCTCCCCCTGCCCCAAGCTAATTCTTATTGGACATAGAGCCCAATCCGATGTGCGTCTTCTCAGAAGTGGTTGGCAACCTTCAGTCTCGAAAGACTATGGTATAAGCCTACAGCACCCGGTATTCCCAGGCGGTCTCCCATCCAAGTACTAACCAGGCCTGACCCTGCTTAGCTTCCGAGATCAGACGAGATTGGGCATAGAAAGACTATGGTATAAGCCTACAGCACCCGGTATTCCCAGGCGGTCTCCCATCCAAGTACTAACCAGGCCTGACCCTGCTTAGCTTCCGAGATCAGACGAGATCGGGCATAGAAAGACTATGGTATAAGCCTACAGCACCCGGTATTCCCAGGCGGTCTCCCATCCAAGTACTAACCAGGCCTGACCCTGCTTAGCTTCCGAGATCAGACGAGATCAGGCATGTACAGGGCAACAGTTGCTATAGTCGTACTCCCAGGTAAGTGTGAATGGGACTGCAGTCAAAACTAGATAACCAAGCAAATGAAAGCAAATACATTAAATATATAACCCTATCACTTCTCCATTCAGTGTTTATTTATCTTCCTAAGCTGAGAAGACAACAAGCTTAAGACGCATATATCCTGGGTAATTTATGAATGATAACCCCATTTCACCCAGAGCTGCAGTCCACCATGGGACACCAAGCCTAAAACCTTCTGCACATCTTCTCTTCCCAGAGATCTAGCTCTTTCTTCCAGGCAGCCATCTCTGTTCTCCAGTCTTCTAGGTCCTGCTTCCAAAGATCTTCCTCCTCTTTAAATAGATTCTTAATGATCTCCAAGAGAGCCGTGATTTCCTTCCAAAGCTTTATGTTTCGCTCCCATAAGGCTGAGTTCCTGCCGACGGCGCTCTTGGAAGCCACGCTGCGCTTTTCCCAGAATGCCACAAGCTTCTCTCTTTTGTCTTTGTTTTCCTTCTTGAGTGCCTCAATGGCATTCTCCAGAACCCCTTCCCTTCTCTGGAGTTCTTCCGTCTCCTCGTCCATTATTTTGTCTTTCACCCAGGCCCAGTAATGTATGTAGTATCCCTGCAAAATATATTTTTTCTCATCAAAATATTTGACTGGTGTACAGGGGCAGATCCAGAGTTTGGGGGTGGGGAGGGGGGCATAAGCACTACCTTAACATCAGAGCCCAGTTCAACTAGATGGGTAGACCAGTAGACCTGGACTCCTGGTTGAGCTTATGGCCTCTGTTCCGAGGTTTGCTGGGCTGGTAAACATGGACTCCTGCCCAGATTTGAATCCCAGAGCTACCTGCCGGGTAGACCTGGGCTTCCATTCCAACTTGGCTCCATTAGCCACCAAAGCCCCACCCAGTGGGTGTTCCCCTGGCGCCCAACTTTGCTCCCAGCTGGCGCAATGGTTTGGGGGGGGGCATGCACCCATGGCCCCCCTCTGAATCCACCTGTGCTGGTCTAAGCATGATGGCTAATGGTGTAGCTACAAATCGGAGAGACTCTGCTTTGAATGTTCACCTCTGCCACGAACTTAGAAGGCTGGGAAGCCTCTGCCTCAGTCTTCCCTTCTGCAGAATGGGGAGAATAAGACTGACCTGCTTGAAAAGGTTGAAAAGATCCAGTGTGGAGAGAACACACTGCAGCTATTTAGTACCCTAAAGTAGTGTCTGCTGTCTTTGCCAACAGCACAACTAAGTTTGGAAGTTACTACAATCTTTCCTGATCTTTATTAGTGGTCAAAGAAGACTTCTCCCTCCCACTTTTTAATATTCTGATCCAGGGGGCTACTTTGACCTTCAGTAATCTCTGTTATTAATTTGGTTTGCTTCCTTTCCTTTGCAGAATACTTTCTAAATTGGCATACTTCCCTTCAATAGGGGAAGCACTCAGAAGAGAGGTAAATTTAAGGAAATTTAAGAGACGTTTAGTACACATTTCTCAGCTACCTTGAGATATAACACTCACTTATGTTACTCCTGGGAGCTGAATGCTTCAAGGCCACCAGCAAACTGTTATGTCAACTGTTATGTCACCATCACTTGAAGAGACTCATCCAGGGAGGGCTTGTGTGTGATGTCTTGGGTCTTGGCTTGGCCCACACACCCACCATGAAAATGACATCTGGACAGCTGGGATCTGATATTCAACATTGAATGGACAGTGCTGAAACAGGCGCTTTTCAAACATCTCCACTGTCTACATCTCCCTTAAAAAGTTTGGGAACCATTATTTTAAACACCAGGACCTGCTTTTTAAAAATGACATGCTACCAGGACGCGCCAAACTTTACAAGACTGAAAAAAGCTTCACTTTACCAGTTCAAGCCTCTGTTTTTTATCCTTTTTTCTATGGTGAGGGGGTGCATTCTGGAGCATTTATTGAGCTCTATGTGCATCAGATCTGGACCATTCTGGTGGTCTTGCACTCCCCTTCGCCTGGCCTTCAATAGGAACCAAGGCATTTAAACATGCAAATGTGGCTCAGTTTCTCTTTCCATATGGTTGGCAACCTTCAGTCTCGAAAGACTATGGTATAAGCCTACAGCATCTGGTATTCCCAGGTGGTCTCCCATCCAAGTACTAACCAGGCCTGACCCTGCTTAGCTTGCGAGATCAGACGAGATCAGGCATGTGCAGGGTAACAATTGATACATTTGTCAACTTGGAGGGGGGGCCTTCCTTCTTGAGTTTTTTTGGGGGGGCCTGCGTTCATGGGATCAGGACCGTCCTGGCGGTGTTGGGTT